>NW_026535941.1:0-185960 GCF_028551555.1 Melozone crissalis | reverse complement strand
GGCTCCCGGAGACGAAGAAGCTGCTTCTTCGCGCAAAGACGATTCTGCCGCTCACAGTGCTCTGCGGTGTGCCGCCTTCTGCCGAAAGAAGCCAAGAGCGTTGCTTAGCTCTGCAGAGCACCGTACCTTCGTCTTTAGCCTCTCTTCTCGTCTACATCTTAGCAAAAAGCTTTTCCACTCTGTCTGGCAAGGAGAAACTGTGCCAGCACAGAAAACATCTCCATCGTGTTCTAGAAGCTGCACGGAGGTCTGCCGAGTGTTTTGCAGAGAGAAAGAAAGTTGTCCAAACAGCTTGCAATCGAATACTCATGTGAATATAAAAGGCAGGAGAGTGGTCAGGTACTGTTTTCTCTCAGTTTTCAAGCTGCGCACACAATCGCAGTGTTGTACAGCTTGTTTCATCACCTTTGCGAAGTGCCGCTCTCTCCGGCTCCCGGAGACGAAGAAGCTGCTTCTTCGCGCAAAGACGATTCTGCCGCCACCAGTGCTCTGCGGTGTGCGCCTTTGCCGAAAGAAGCCCAAGAGCGGTGGTTAGCTCTGCAGAGCACAGTACCTTCGTCTTTAGCCTCTCTTCTCGTCTACATCTTAGCAAAAAGCTTTTCCACTCTGTCTGCAAGGAGAAACTGTGCAGCACAGAAAACATCTCCCATCGTGTTCTAGAGCTGCACGGAGGTCTGCCGAGTGTTTTGCAAGAAGAGAAAGCAAGTTGTCCAAAACAGCTTGCAATCGAATGTTCATGTGAATAGAAAAGGCAGAGAGTGCTCAGGTACTGTTTTCTCTCAGTTTCCAAGCTGCGCACACAATCGCAGTGTTGTACAGCTTGTTTCATCACCTTTGCCAAGTTGCCGCTCTCTCCGGCTCCCGGAGACGAAGAAGCTGCTTCTTCGCGCAAAGACGATTCTGCCGCTCACAGTGCTCTGCGGTGTGCGCCTTCAGCCAAAAGAGGCCCGGAGAGATGCTTAGCTCTGCAGAGCACCGTATCTTCGTCTTTAGCCTCTCATCTCGTCTACATCTTAGCAAAAAGCTTTTCCACTCTGTCTGGCAAGGAGAAACTGTGCCAGCACAGAAAACATCTCCCATCGTGTTCTAGAGGCTGCACGGAGGTCTGCCGAGTGTTTTGCAAGAAGTGAAAGAAAGTTGTCCAAAACAGCTTGCAATCGAATATTCATGTGAATAGAAAAGGCAGGAGAGTGGTCAGGTACTGTTTTCTCTCAGTTTTCAAGCTGCGCACACAATCGCAGTGTTGTACAGCTTGTTTCATCACCTTTGCGAAGTTGCCGCTCTCTCCGGCTCCCGGAGACGAAGAAGCTGCTTCTTCGCGCAAAGACGATTCTGCCGCTCACGAGTGCTCTGCGGTGTGCGCCTTCTGCCGAAAGAGTCCGGGAGCGGTGCTTAGCTCTGCAGAGCACCGTACCTTCGTCTTTAGCCTCTCTTCTCGTCTACATCTTAGCAAAAAGCTTTTCCACTCTGTCTGGCAAGGAGAAACTGTGCAGCACAGAAAACATCTCCCATCGTGTTCTAGAGGCTGCACGGAGGTCTGCCGAGTGTTTTGCAAGAAGAGAAAGAATGTTGTCCAAAACAGCTTGCAATCGAATACTCATGTGAATAGAAAAGGCAGGAGAGTGGTAGGTACTGTTTTCTCTCAGTTTTCAAGCTGCGCACACAATCGCAGTGTTGTACAGCTTGTTTCATCACCTTTGCGAAGTTGCCGCTCTCTCGCTCCCGGAGACGAAGAAGCTGCTTCTTCGCGCAAGGACGATTCTGCCGCTCACAGTGCTCTGCGGTGTGCGGCTTCTGCCGAAAGAAGCCCGGGAGCGGTGCTTAGCTCTGCAGAGTACCGTACCATCGTCTTTAGCCTCTCTTCTCGTCTACATCTTAGCAAAAAGCTTTTCCACTCTGTCTGGCAAGGAGAAACTGTGCCAGCACACAAAACATCTCCCATCGTGTTCTAGAGGCTGCACGGAGGTCTGCCGAGTGTTTTGCAAGAAGAGAAAGAAAGTTGTCAAAACAGCTTGCAATCGAATGTTCATGTGAATAGAAAAGGCAGGAGAGTGCTCAGGTACTGTTTTCTCTCAGTTTCCAAGCTGCGCACACAATCGCAGTGTTGTACAGCTTGTTTCATCACCTTTGCGAAGTTGCCGCTCTCTCCGGCTCCCGGAGACGAAGAAGCTGCTTCTTCGCGCAAAGACGATTCTGCCGCTCACAGTGCTCTGCGGTGTGCGCCTTCTGCCGAAAGAGGTCCGGGAGCGGTGCTTAGCTCTGCAGAGCACCGTACCTTCGTCTTTAGCCTCTCTTCTCGTCTACATCTTAGCAAAAAGCTTTTCCACTCTGTCTGGCAAGGAGAAACTGTGCCAGCACACAAAACATCTCCCATCGTCTTCTAGAAGCTGCACGAGGTCTGCCGAGTGTTTTGCAAGAAGAGAAAGAATGTTGTCCAAAACAGTTTGCAATCGAATACTCATGTGAATATAAAAGGCAGGAGAGTGGTCAGGTACTGTTTTCTCTCAGTTTTCAAGCTGCGCACACAATCGCAGTGTTGTACAGCTTGTTTCATCACCTTTGCGAAGTTGCCGCTCTCTCCGGCTCCCGGAGACGAAGAAGCTGCTTCTTCGCGCAAAGACGATTCTGCCGCTCACAGTGCTCTGCGGTGTGCGCCTTTTGCCGAAAGAAGCCAAGAGCGGTGGTTAGCTCTGCAGAGCACAGTACCTTCGTCTTTAGCCTCTCTTCTCGTCTACATCTTAGCAAAAAGCTTTCCACTCTGTCTGGCAAGGAGAAACAGTGCCAGCACAGAAAACATCTCCCATCGTGTTCTAGAGGCTGCACGGAGGTCTGCCGAGTGTTTTGCAAGAAGAGAAGCAAGTTGTCCAAAACAGCTTGCAATCGAATGTTCATGTGAATAGAAAAGTCAGGAGAGTGCTCAGGTACTGTTTTCTCTCAGTTTCCAAGCTGCGCACACAATCGCAGTGTTGTACAGCTTGTTTCATCACCTTTGCCAAGTTGCCGCTCTCTCCGGCTCCCGGAGACGAAGAAGCTGCTTCTTCGCGCAAAGACGATTCTGCCGCTCACAGTGCTCTGCGGTGTGCGCCTTCAGCCAAAGAGGCCCGGGAGCGATGCTTAGCTCTGCAGAGCACCGTATCTTCGTCTTTAGCCTCTCATCTCGTCTACATCTTAGCAAAAAGCTTTTCCACTCTGTCTGGCAAGGAGAAACTGTGCCAGCACAGAAAACATCTCCCATCGTGTTTCTAGAGGCTGCACGGAGGTCTGCCGAGTGTTTTGCAAGAAGTGAAAGAAAGTTGTCCAAAACAGCTTGCAATCGAATGTTCATGTGAATAGAAAAGGCAGGAGAGTGGTCAGGTACTGTTTTCTCTCAGTTTTCAAGCTGCGCACACAATCGCAGTGTTGTACAGCTTGTTTCATCACCTTTGCGAAGTTGCCGCTCTCTCCGGCTCCCGGAGACGAAGAAGCTGCTTCTTCGCGCAAAGACGATTCTGCCGCTCACAGTGCTCTGCGGTGTGCGCCTTCTGCCGAAAGAGGTCCGGGAGCGGTGCTTAGCTCTGCAGAGCACCGTACCTTCGTCTTTAGCCTCTCTTCTCGTCTACATCTTAGCAAAAAGCTTTTCCACTCTGTCTGGCAAGGAGAAACTGTGCCAGCACAGAAAACATCTCCCATCGTGTTCTAGAGGCTGCACGGAGGTCTGCCGAGTGTTTTGCAAGAAGAGAAAGAATGTTGTCCAAAACAGCTTGCAATCGAATACTCATGTGAATAGAAAAGGCAGGAGAGTGGTCAGGTACTGTTTTCTCTCAGTTTTCAAGCTGCGCACACAATCGCAGTGTTGTACAGCTTGTTTCATCACCTTTGCGAAGTTGCCGCTCTCTCCGGCTCCCGGAGACGAAGAAGCTGCTTCTTCGCGCAAAGACGATTCTGCCGCTCACAGTGCTCTGCGGTGTGCGGCTTCTGCCGAAAGAAGTCCAAGAGCGGTGCTTAGCTCTGCAGAGCACCGTACCATCGTCTTTAGCCTCTCTTCTCGTCTACATCTTAGCAAAAAGCTTTTCCACTCTGTCTGGCAAGGAGAAACTGTGCCAGCACAGAAAACATCTCCCATCGTGTTCTAGAGGCTGCACGGAGGTCTGCCGAGTGTTTTGCAAGAAGAGAAAGAAAGTTGTCCAAAACAGCTTGCAATCCAATGTTCATGTGAATAGAAAAGTCAGGAGAGTGCTCAGGTACTGTTTTCTCTCAGTTTCCAAGCTGCGCACACAATCGCAGTGTTGTACAGCTTGTTTCATCACCTTTGCGAAGTTGCCGCTCTCTCCGGCTCCCGGAGACGAAGAAGCTGCTTCTTCGCGCAAAGACGATTCTGCCGCTCACAGTGCTCTGCGGTGTGCGCCTTCTGCCGAAAGAAGCCCAAGAGCGGTGGTTAGCTCTGCTGAGCACCGTACCTTCGTCTTTAGCCTCTCTTCTCGTCTACATCTTAGCAAAAAGCTTTTCCACTCTGTCTGGCAAGGAGAAACTGTGCCAGCACAGAAAACATCTCCCATCGTGTTCTAGAGGCTGCACGGAGGTCTGCCGAGTGTTTTGCAAGAAGAGAAAGCAAGTTGTCCAAAACAGCTTGCAATCCAATTTTCATGTGAATAGAAAAGGCAGGAGAGTGGTCAGGTACTGTTTTCTCTCAGTTGGCAAGCTGCGCACACAATCGCAGTGTTGTACAGCTTGTTTCATCACCTTTGCGAAGTTGCCGCTCTCTCCGGCTCCCGGAGACGAAGAAGCTGCTTCTTCGCGCAAAGACGATTCTGCCGCTCACAGTGCTCTGCGGTGTGCGCCTTCTGCCGAAAGAGGTCCGGGAGCGGTGCTTAGCTCTGCAGAAACCGTACCTTCGTCTTTAGCCTCTCTTCTCGTCTACATCTTAGCAAAAAGCTTTTCCACTCTGTCTGGCAAGGAGAAACTGTGCCAGCACAGAAAACATCTCCCATCGTGTTCTAGAGGCTGCACGGAGGTCTGCCGAGTGTTTTGCAAGAAGAGAAAGAAAGTTGTCCAGAACAGCTTGCAATCGAATATTCATGTGAATAGAAAAGGCAGGAGAGTGGTCAGGTACTGTTTTCTCTCAGTTTTCAAGCTGCGCACACAATCGCAGTGTTGTACAGCTTGTTTCATCACCTTTGCGAAGTTGCCGCTCTCTCCGGCTCCCGGAGACGAAGAAGCTGCTTCTTCGCGCAAAGACGATTCTGCCGCTCACAGTGCTCTTCGGTGTGCGCCTTCTGCCGAAAGAAGCCCGGGAGCGGTGCTTAGCTCTGCAGAGCACCGTACCTTCGTCTTTAGCCTCTCTTCTCGTCTACATCTTAGCAAAAAGCTTTTCCACTCTGTCTGGCAAGGAGAAACTCTGCCAGCACGGAAAACATCTCCCATCGTGTTCTAGAGGCTGCACGGAGGTCTGCCGAGTGTTTTGCAAGAAGAGAAAGCAAGTTGTCCAAAATAGTTTGCAATCGAATGTTCATGTGAATAGAAAAGGCAGGAGAGTGCTCAGGTACTGTTTTCTCTCAGTTGGCAAGCTGCGCACACAATCGCAGTGTTGTACAGCTTGTTTCATCACCTTTGCCAAGTTGCCGCTCTCTCCGGCTCCCGGAGACGAAGAAGCTGCTTCTTCGCGCAAAGACGATTCTGCCGCTCACAGTGCTCTGCGGTGTGCGCCTTCAGCCAAAAGAGGCCCGGGAGCGATGCTTAGCTCTGCAGAGCACCGTATCTTCGTCTTTAGCCTCTCTTCTCGTCTACATCTTAGCAAAAAGCTTTTCCACTCTGTCTGGCAAGGAGAAACTGTGCCAGCACAGAAAACATCTCCCATCGTGTTGTAGAGGCTGCACGGAGGTCTGCCGAGTGTTTTGCAAGAAGAGAAAGCAAGTTGTCCAAAACAGTTTGCAATCGAATGTTCATGTGAATAGAAAAGGCAGGAGAGTGGTCAGGTACTGTTTTCTCTCAGTTTTCAAGCTGCGCACACAATCGCAGTGTTGTACAGCTTGTTTCATCACCTTTGCGAAGTTGCCGCTCTCTCCGGCTCCCGGAGACGAAGAAGCTGCTTCTTCGCGCAAAGACGATTCTGCCGCTCACAGTGCACTGCGGTGTGCGCCTTCTGCCGAAAGAGGTCCGGGAGCGGTGCTTAGCTCTGCAGAGCACCGTACCTTCGTCTTTAGCCTCTCTTCTCGTCTACATCTTAGCAAAAAGCTTTTCCACTCTGTCTGGCAAGGAGAAACTGTGCCAGCACACAAAACATCTCCCATCGTGTTCTAGAGGCTGCACGGAGGTCTGCCGAGTGTTTTGCAAGAAGAGAAAGAAAGTTGTCCAAAACAGCTTGCAATCGAATATTCATGTGAATAGAAAAGGCAGGAGAGTGGTCAGGTACTGTTTTCTCTCAGTTTTCAAGCTGCGCACACAATCGCAGTGTTGTACAGCTGGTTTCATCACCTTTGCCAAGTTGCCGCTCTCTCCGGCTCCCGGAGACGAAGAAGCTGCTTCTTCGCGCAAAGACGATTCTGCCGCTCACAGTGCTCTGCGGTGTGCGCCTTCTGCCGAAAGAAGCCCGGGAGCGGTGCTTAGCTCTGCAGAGCACCGTACCTTCGTCTTTAGCCTCTCTTCTCGTCTACATCTTAGCAAAAAGCTTTTCCACTCTGTCTGGCAAGGAGAAACCCTGCCAGCACGGAAAACATATCCTATCGTGTTCTAGAGGCTGCACGGAGGTCTGCCGAGTGTTTTGCAAGAAGAGAAAGAAAGTTGTCCAAAACAGCTTGCAATCCAATGTTCATGTGAATAGAAAAGGCAGGAGAGTGCTCAGGTACTGTTTTCTCTCAGTTTTCAAGCTGCGCACACAATCGCAGTGTTGTACAGCTTGTTTCATCACCTTTGCCAAGTTGCCGCTCTCTCCGGCTCCCGGAGACGAAGAAGCTGCTTCTTCGCGCAAAGACGATTCTGCCGCTCACAGTGCTCTGCGGTGTGCGCCTTCTGCCGAAAGAGGTCCGGGAGCGGTGCTTAGCTCTGCAGAAACCGTACCTTCGTCTTTAGCCTCTCTTCTCGTCTACATCTTAGCAAAAAGCTTTTCCACTCTGTCTGGCAAGGAGAAACAGTGCCAGCACAGAAAACATCTCCCATCGTGTTCTAGAAGCTGCACGGAGGTCTGCCGAGTGTTTTGCAAGAAGAGAAAGAAAGTTGTCCAAAACAGCTTGCAATCGAATATTCATGTGAATAGAAAAGGCAGGAGAGTGCTCAGGTACTGTTTTCTCTCAGTTTTCAAGCTGCGCACACAATCGCAGTGTTGTACAGCTTGTTTCATCACCTTTGCCAAGTTGCCGCTCTCTCCGGCTCCCGGAGACGAAGAAGCTGCTTCTTCGCGCAAAGACGATTCTGCCGCTCACAGTGCTCTGCGGTGTGCGCCTTCTGCCGAAAGAGGACCGGGAGCGCTGCTTAGCTCTGCAGAGCACCGTATCTTCGTCTTTAGCCTCTCTTCTCGTCTACATCTTAGCAAAAAGCTTTTCCACTCTGTCTGGCAAGGAGAAACTGTGCCAGCACAGAAAACATCTCCCATCGTGTTCTAGAAGCTGCACGGAGGTCTGCCGAGTGTTTTGCAAGAAGAGAAAGCAAGTTGTCCAAAACA
Source organism: Melozone crissalis (assembly GCF_028551555.1). NCBI lineage: Eukaryota > Metazoa > Chordata > Aves > Passeriformes > Passerellidae > Melozone > Melozone crissalis. The sequence goes on along the minus strand of NW_026535941.1, from coordinate 178,327 downwards.
GCTTGCAATCGAATGTTCATGTGAATAGAAAAGGCAGGAGAGTGCTCAGGTACTGTTTTCTCTCAGTTGGCAAGCTGCGCACACCATCGCAGTGTTGTACAGCTTGTTTCATCACCTTTGCGAAGTTGCCGCTCTCTCCGGCTCCCGGAGACGAAGAAGCTGCTTCTTCGCGCAAAGACGATTCTGCCGCTCACAGTGCTCTGCGGTGTGCGCCTTCTGCCGAAAGAGCCCCAGAAGCGGTGATTAGCCCTGCAGAGCACCGTACCTTCGTCTTTAGCCTCTCTTCTCGTCTACATCTTAGCAAAAAGCTTTTCCACTCTGTCTGGCAAGGAGAAATTCTGCCAGCACGGAAAACATATCCTATCGTGTTCTAGAGGCTGCACGGAGGTCTGCCGAGTGTTTTGCAAGAAGAGAAAGAAAGTTGTCCAAAACAGCTTGCAATCGAATGTTCATGTGAATAGAAAAGGCAGGAGAGTGCTCAGGTACTGTTTTCTCTCAGTTGGCAAGCTGCGCACACAATCGCAGTGTTGTACAGCTTGTTTCATCACCTTTGCGAAGTTGCCGCTCTCTCCGGCTCCCGGAGACGAAGAAGCTGCTTCTTCGCGCAAAGACGATTCTGCCGCTCACAGTGCTCTGCGGTGTGCGCCTTCTGCCGAAAGAAGCCCAAGAGCGGTGCTTAGCTCTGCTGAGCACCGTACCTTCGTCTTTAGCCTCTCTTCTCGTCTACATCTTAGCAAAAAGCTTTTCCACTCTGTCTGGCAAGGAGAAACTGTGCCAGCACAGAAAACATCTCCCATCGTGTTCTAGAGGCTGCACGGAGGTCTGCCGAGTGTTTTGCAAGAAGAGAAAGCAAGTTGTCCAAAACAGTTTGCAATCGAATATTCATGTGAATAGAAAAGGCAGGAGAGTGGTCAGGTACTGTTTTCTCTCAGTTTTCAAGCTGCGCACACAATCGCAGTGTTGTACAGCTTGTTTCATCACCTTTGCGAAGTTGCCGCTCTCTCCGGCTCCCGGAGACGAAGAAGCTGCTTCTTCGCGCAAAGACGATTCTGCCGCTCACAGTGCTCTGCGGTGTGCGCCTTCTGCCGAAAGAGGTCCGGGAGCGGTGCTTAGCTCTGCAGAGCACCGTACCTTCGTCTTTAGCCTCTCTTCTCGTCTACATCTTAGCAAAAAGCTTTTCCACTCTGTCTGGCAAGGAGAAACTGTGCCAGCACAGAAAACATCTCCCATCGTGTTCTAGACGCTGCACGGAGGTCTGCCGAGTGTTTTGCAAGAAGAGAAAGAATGTTGTCCAAAACAGCTTGCAATCGAATACTCATGTGAATAGAAAAGGCAGGAGAGTGGTCAGGTACTGTTTTCTCTCAGTTTTCAAGCTGCGCACACAATCGCAGTGTTGTACAGCTTGTTTCATCACCTTTGCGAAGTTGCCGCTCTCTCCGGCTCCCGGAGACGAAGAAGCTGCTTCTTCGCGCAAAGACGATTCTGCCGCTCACAGTGCTCTGCGGTGTGCGGCTTCTGCCGAAAGAAGCCCGGGAGCGGTGCTTAGCTCTGCAGAGTACCGTACCATCGTCTTTAGCCTCTCTTCTCGTCTACATCTTAGCAAAAAGCTTTTCCACTCTGTCTGGCAAGGAGAAACTGTGCCAGCACACAAAACATCTCCCATCGTGTTCTAGAGGCTGCACGGAGGTCTGCCGAGTGTTTTGCAAGAAGAGAAAGCAAGTTGTCCAAAACAGCTTGCAATCCAATGTTCATGTGAATAGAAAAGGCAGGAGAGTGGTCAGGTACTGTTTTCTCTCAGTTGGCAAGCTGCGCACACAATCGCAGTGTTGTACAGCTTGTTTCATCACCTTTGCGAAGTTGCCGCTCTCTCCGGCTCCCGGAGACGAAGAAGCTGCTTCTTCGCGCAAAGACGATTCTGCCGCTCACAGTGCTCTGCGGTGTGCGCCTTCTGCCGAAAGAAGCCCAAGAGCGGTGCTTAGCTCTGCAGAGCACCGTACCTTCGTCTTTAGCCTCTCTTCTCGTCTACATCTTAGCAAAAAGCTTTTCCACTCTGTCTGGCAAGGAGAAACTGTGCCAGCACAGAAAACATCTCCCATCGTGTTCTAGAGGCTGCACGGAGGTCTGCCGAGTGTTTTGCAAGAAGAGAAAGCAAGTTGTCCAAAACAGTTTGCAATCGAATGTTCATGTGAATAGAAAAGGCAGGAGAGTGCTCAGGTACTGTTTTCTCTCAGTTGGCAAGCTGCGCACACAATCGCAGTGTTGTACAGCTTGTTTCATCACCTTTGCCAAGTTGCCGCTCTCTCCAGCTCCCGGAGACGAAGAAGCTGCTTCTTCGCGCAAAGACGATTCTGCCGCTCACAGTGCTCTGCGGTGTGCGCCTTCAGCCAAAAGAGGCCCGGGAGCGATGCTTAGCTCTGCAGAGCACCGTATCTTCGTCTTTAGCCTCTCTTCTCGTCTACATCTTAGCAAAAAGCTTTTCCACTCTGTCTGGCAAGGAGAAACTGTGCCAGCACAGAAAACATCTCCCATCGTGTTCTAGAGGCTGCACGGAGGTCTGCCGAGTGTTTTGCAAGAAGAGAAAGCAAGTTGTCCAAAACAGTTTGCAATCGAATGTTCATGTGAATAGAAAAGGCAGGAGAGTGGTCAGGTACTGTTTTCTCTCAGTTTTCAAGCTGCGCACACAATCGCAGTGTTGTACAGCTTGTTTCATCACCTTTGCGAAGTTGCCGCTCTCTCCGGCTCCCGGAGACGAAGAAGCTGCTTCTTCGCGCAAAGACGATTCTGCCGCTCACAGTGCACTGCGGTGTGCGCCTTCTGCCGAAAGAGGTCCGGGAGCGGTGCTTAGCTCTGCAGAGCACCGTACCTTCGTCTTTAGCCTCTCTTCTCGTCTACATCTTAGCAAAAAGCTTTTCCACTCTGTCTGGCAAGGAGAAACTGTGCCAGCACACAAAACATCTCCCATCGTGTTCTAGAAGCTGCACGGAGGTCTGCCGAGTGTTTTGCAAGAAGAGAAAGAAAGTTGTCCAAAACAGCTTGCAATCGAATATTCATGTGAATAAAAAAGGCAGGAGAGTGGTCAGGTACTGTTTTCTCTCAGTTTTCAAGCTGCGCACACAATCGCAGTGTTGTACAGCTGGTTTCATCACCTTTGCGAAGTTGCCGCTCTCTCCGGCTCCCGGAGACGAAGAAGCTGCTTCTTCGCGCAAAGACGATTCTGCCGCTCACAGTGCTCTGCGGTGTGCGCCTTCTGCCGAAAGAAGCCCGGGAGCGGTGCTTAGCTCTGCAGAGCACCGTACCTTCGTCTTTAGCCTCTCTTCTCGTCTACATCTTAGCAAAAAGCTTTTCCACTCTGTCTGGCAAGGAGAAACCCTGCCAGCACGGAAAACATATCCTATCGTGTTCTAGAGGCTGCACGGAGGTCTGCCGAGTGTTTTGCAAGAAGAGAAAGAAAGTTGTCCAAAACAGCTTGCAATCCAATGTTCATGTGAATAGAAAAGGCAGGAGAGTGCTCAGGTACTGTTTTCTCTCAGTTGGCAAGCTGCGCACACAATCGCAGTGTTGTACAGCTTGTTTCATCACCTTTGCCAAGTTGCCGCTCTCTCCGGCTCCCGGAGACGAAGAAGCTGCTTCTTCGCGCAAAGACGATTCTGCCGCTCACAGTGCTCTGCGGTGTGCGCCTTCTGCCGAAAGAGGTCCGGGAGCGGTGCTTAGCTCTGCAGAAACCGTACCTTCGTCTTTAGCCTCTCTTCTCGTCTACATCTTAGCAAAAAGCTTTTCCACTCTGTCTGGCAAGGAGAAACTGTGCCAGCACAGAAAACATCTCCCATCGTGTTCTAGAAGCTGCACGGAGGTCTGCCGAGTGTTTTGCAAGAAGAGAAAGAAAGTTGTCCAAAACAGCTTGCAATCGAATATTCATGTGAATAGAAAAGGCAGGAGAGTGGTCAGGTACTGTTTTCTCTCAGTTTTCAAGCTGCGCACACAATCGCAGTGTTGTACAGCTTGTTTCATCACCTGTGCCAAGTTGCCGCTCTCTCCGGCTCCCGGAGACGAAGAAGCTGCTTCTTCGCGCAAAGACGATTCTGCCGCTCACAGTGCTCTGCGGTGTGCGCCTTCAGCCAAAAGAGGCCCGGGAGCGATGCTTAGCTCTGCAGAGCACCGTATCTTCGTCTTTAGCCTCTCTTCTCGTCTACATCTTAGCAAAAAGCTTTTCCACTCTGTCTGGCAAGGAGAAACAGTGCCAGCACAGAAAACATCTCCCATCGTGTTCTAGAAGCTGCACGGAGGTCTGCCGAGTGTTTTGCAAGAAGAGAAAGCAAGTTGTCCAAAACAGCTTGCAATCGAATGTTCATGTGAATAGAAAAGGCAGGAGAGTGCTCAGGTACTGTTTTCTCTCAGTTGGCAAGCTGCGCACACCATCGCAGTGTTGTACAGCTTGTTTCATCACCTTTGCGAAGTTGCCGCTCTCTCCGGCTCCCGGAGACGAAGAAGCTGCTTCTTCGCGCAAAGACGATTCTGCCGCTCACAGTGCTCTGCGGTGTGCGCCTTCTGCCGAAAGAGCCCAAGAAGCGGTGATTAGCCCTGCAGAGCACCGTACCTTCGTCTTTAGCCTCTCTTCTCGTCTACATCTTAGCAAAAAGCTTTTCCACTCTGTCTGGCAAGGAGAAATTCTGCCAGCACGGAAAACATATCCTATCGTGTTCTAGAGGCTGCTCGGAGGTCTGCCGAGTGTTTTGCAAGAAGAGAAAGAAAGTTGTCCAAAACAGCTTGCAATCGAATGTTCATGTGAATAGAAAAGGCAGGAGAGTGCTCAGGTACTGTTTTCTCTCAGTTGGCAAGCTGCGCACACAATCGCAGTGTTGTACAGCTTGTTTCATCACCTTTGCCAAGTTCCCGCTCTCTCCGGCTCCCGGAGACGAGGAAGCTGCTTCTTCGCGCAAAGACGATTCTGCCGCTCACAGTGCTCTGCGGTGTGCGCCGTCTGCCGAAAGAAGCCCAAGAGCGGTGGTTAGCTCTGCTGAGCACCGTACCTTCGTCTTTAGCCTCTCTTCTCGTCTACATCTTAGCAAAAAGCTTTTCCACTCTGTCTGGCAAGGAGAAACTGTGCCAGCACAGAAAACATCTCCCATCGTGTTCTAGACGCTGCACGGAGGTCTGCCGAGTGTTTTGCAAGAAGAGAAAGCAAGTTGTCCAAAACAGTTTGCAATCGAATATTCATGTGAATAGAAAAGGCAGGAGAGTGGTCAGGTACTGTTTTCTCTCAGTTTTCAAGCTGCGCACACAATCGCAGTGTTGTACAGCTTGTTTCATCACCTTTGCGAAGTTGCCGCTCTCTCCGGCTCCCGGAGACGAAGAAGCTGCTTCTTCGCGCAAAGACGATTCTGCCGCTCACAGTGCTCTGCGGTGTGCGCCTTCTGCCGAAAGAGGTCCGGGAGCGGTGCTTAGCTCTGCAGAAACCGTACCTTCGTCTTTAGCCTCTCTTCTCGTCTACATCTTAGCAAAAAGCTTTTCCACTCTGTCTGGCAAGGAGAAACTGTGCCAGCACAGAAAACATCTCCCATCGTGTTCTAGAGGCTGCACGGAGGTCTGCCGAGTGTTTTGCAAGAAGAGAAAGCAAGTTGTCCAAAACAGTTTGCAATCGAATATTCATGTGAATAGAAAAGGCAGGAGAGTGGTCAGGTACTGTTTTCTCTCAGTTTTCAAGCTGCGCACACAATCGCAGTGTTGCACAGCTTGTTTCATCACCTTTGCCAAGTTGCCGCTCTCTCCGGCTCCCGGAGACGAAGAAGCTGCTTCTTCGCGCAAAGACGATTCTGCCGCTCACAGTGCTCTGCGGTGTGCGCCTTCTGCCGAAAGAAGCCCAAGAGCGGTGCTTAGCTCTGCAGAGCACCGTACCTTCGTCTTTAGCCTCTCTTCTCGTCTACATCTTAGCAAAAAGCTTTTCCACTCTGTCTGGCAAGGAGAAACTGTGCCAGCACGGAAAACATCTCCCATCGTGTTCTAGAGGCTGCACGGAGGTCTGCCGAGTGTTTTGCAAGAAGAGAAAGAAAGTTGTCCAAAACAGCTTGCAATCCAATGTTCATGTGAATAGAAAACGCAGGAGAGTGCTCAGGTACTGTTTCTCTCAGTTTTTAAGCTGCGCACACAATCGCAGTGTTGTACAGCTTGTTTCATCACCTTTGCGAAGTTGCCGCTCTCTCCGGCTCCCGGAGACGAAGAAGCTGCTTCTTCGCGCAAAGACGATTCTGCCGCTCACAGAGCTCTGCGGTGTGCGCCTTCTGCCGAAAGAAGCCCGGGAGCGGTGCTTAGCTCTGCAGAGTACCGTACCTTCGTCTTTAGCCTCTCTTCTCGTCTACATCTTAGCAAAAAGCTTTTCCACTCTGTCTGGCAAGGAGAAACTGTGCCAGCACACAAAACATCTCCCATCGTGTTCTAGAGGCTGCACGGAGGTCTGCCGAGTGTTTTGCAAGAAGAGAAAGAAAGTTGTCCAAAACAGCTTGCAATCGAATGTTCATGTGAATAGAAAAGGCAGGAGAGTGCTCAGGTACTGTTTTCTCTCAGTTGGCAAGCTGCGCACACAATCGCAGTGTTGTACAGCTTGTTTCATCACCTTTGCGAAGTTGCCGCTCTCTCCGGCTCCCGGAGACGAAGAAGCTGCTTCTTCGCGCAAAGACGATTCTGCCGCTCACAGTGCTCTGCGGTGTGCGCCTTCTGCCGAAAGAGGTCCGGGAGCGGTGCTTAGCTCTGCAGAAACCGTACCTTCGTCTTTAGCCTCTCTTCTCGTCTACATCTTAGCAAAAAGCTTTTCCACTCTGTCTGGCAAGGAGAAACTGTGCCAGCACAGAAAACATCTCCCATCGTGTTCTAGAGGCTGCACGGAGGTCTGCCGAGTGTTTTGCAAGAAGAGAAAGCAAGTTGTCCAAAACAGTTTGCAATCGAATATTCATGTGAATTGAAAAGGCAGGAGAGTGGTCAGGTACTGTTTTCTCTCAGTTTTCAAGCTGCGCACACAATCGCAGTGTTGCACAGCTTGTTTCATCACCTTTGCCAAGTTGCCGCTCTCTCCGGCTCCCGGAGACGAAGAAGCTGCTTCTTCGCGCAAAGACGATTCTGCCGCTCACAGTGCTCTGCGGTGTGCGCCTTCTGCCGAAAGAAGCCCAAGAGCGGTGCTTAGCTCTGCAGAGCACCGTACCTTCGTCTTTAGCCTCTCTTCTCGTCTACATCTTAGCAAAAAGCTTTTCCACTCTGTCTGGCAAGGAGAAACTGTGCCAGCACGGAAAACATCTCCCATCGTGTTCTAGAGGCTGCACGGAGGTCTGCCGAGTGTTTTGCAAGAAGAGAAAGCAAGTTGTCCAAAACAGCTTGCAATCCAATGTTCATGTGAATAGAAAAGGCAGGAGAGTGCTCAGGTACTGTTTCTCTCAGTTTTCAAGCTGCGCACACAATCGCAGTGTTGTACAGCTTGTTTCATCACCTTTGCGAAGTTGCCGCTCTCTCCGGCTCCCGGAGACGAAGAAGCTGCTTCTTCGCGCAAAGACGATTCTGCCGCTCACAGAGCTCTGCGGTGTGCGCCTTCTGCCGAAAGAAGCCCGGGAGCGGTGCTTAGCTCTGCAGAGTACCGTACCTTCGTCTTTAGCCTCTCTTCTCGTCTACATCTTAGCAAAAAGCTTTTCCACTCTGTCTGGCAAGGAGAAACTGTGCCAGCACAGAAAACATCTCCCATCGTGTTCTAGAAGCTGCACGGAGGTCTGCCGAGTGTTTTGCAAGAAGAGAAAGAAAGTTGTCCAGAACAGCTTGCAATCGAATATTCATGTGAATAGAAAAGGCAGGAGAGTGGTCAGGTACTGTTTTCTCTCAGTTTTCAAGCTGCGCACACAATCGCAGTGTTGTACAGCTTGTTTCATCACCTTTGCGAAGTTGCCGCTCTCTCCGGCTCCCGGAGACGAAGAAGCTGCTTCTTCGCGCAAAGACGATTCTGCCGCTCACAGTGCTCTGCGGTGTGCGCCTTCTGCCGAAAGAGGTCCGGGAGCGGTGCTTAGCTCTGCAGAGCACCGTACCTTCGTCTTTAGCCTCTCTTCTCGTCTACATCTTAGCAAAAAGCTTTTCCACTCTGTCTGGCAAGGAGAAACTGTGCCAGCACAGAAAACATCTCCCATCGTGTTCTAGAAGCTGCACGGAGGTCTGCCGAGTGTTTTGCAAGAAGAGAAAGAAAGTTGTCCAAAACAGCTTGCAATCGAATGTTCATGTGAATATAAAAGGCAGGAGAGTGGTCAGGTACTGTTTTCTCTCAGTTTTCAAGCTGCGCACACAATCGCAGTGTTGTACAGCTTGTTTCATCACCTTTGCGAAGTTGCCGCTCTCTCCGGCTCCCGGAGACGAAGAAGCTGCTTCTTCGCGCAAAGACGATTCTGCCGCTCACAGTGCTCTGCGGTGTGCGCCTTTTGCCGAAAGAAGCCCAAGAGCGGTGCTTAGCTCTGCAGAGCACAGTACCTTCGTCTTTAGCCTCTCTTCTCGTCTACATCTTAGCAAAAAGCTTTTCCACTCTGTCTGGCAAGGAGAAACTGTGCCAGCACAGAAAACATCTCCCATCGTGTTCTAGAGGCTGCACGGAGGTCTGCCGAGTGTTTTGCAAGAAGAGAAAGCAAGTTGTCCAAAACAGCTTGCAATCGAATGTTCATGTGAATAGAAAAGGCAGGAGAGTGGTCAGGTACTGTTTTCTCTCAGTTGGCAAGCTGCGCACACCATCGCAGTGTTGTACAGCTTGTTTCATCACCTTTGCGAAGTTGCCGCTCTCTCCGGCTCCCGGAGACGAAGAAGCTGCTTCTTCGCGCAAAGACGATTCTGCCGCTCACAGTGCTCTGCGGTGTGCGCCTTCAGCCAAAAGAGGCCCGGGAGCGATGCTTAGCTCTGCAGAGCACCGTACCTTCGTCTTTAGCCTCTCTTCTCGTCTACATCTTAGCAAAAAGCTTTTCCACTCTGTCTGGCAAGGAGAAACTGTGCCAGCACAGAAAACATCTCCCATCGTGTTCTAGAAGCTGCACGGAGGTCTGCCGAGTGTTTTGCAAGAAGTGAAAGAAAGTTGTCCAAAACAGCTTGCAATCGAATATTCATGTGAATAGAAAAGGCAGGAGAGTGGTCAGGTACTGTTTTCTCTCAGTTATCAAGCTGCGCACACAATCGCAGTGTTGTACAGCTTGTTTCATCACCTTTGCGAAGTTGCCGCTCTCTCCGGCTCCCGGAGACGAAGAAGCTGCTTCTTCGCGAAAAGACGATTCTGCCGCTCACAGTGCTCTGCGGTGTGCGCCTTCTGCCGAAAGAGGTCCGGGAGCGGTGCTTAGCTCTGCAGAGCACCGTACCTTCGTCTTTAGCCTCTCTTCTCGTCTACATCTTAGCAAAAAGCTTTTCCACTCTGTCTGGCAAGGAGAAACTGTGCCAGCACAGAAAACATCTCCCATCGTGTTCTAGAGGCTGCACGGAGGTCTGCCGAGTGTTTTGCAAGAAGAGAAAGCAAGTTGTCCAAAACAGTTTGCAATCGAATATTCATGTGAATAGAAAAGGCAGGAGAGTGGTCAGGTACTGTTTTCTCTCAGTTTTCAAGCTGCGCACACAATCGCAGTGTTGCACAGCTTGTTTCATCACCTTTGCCAAGTTGCCGCTCTCTCCGGCTCCCGGAGACGAAGAAGCTGCTTCTTCGCGCAAAGACGATTCTGCCGCTCACAGTGCTCTGCGGTGTGCGCCTTCTGCCGAAAGAAGCCCAAGAGCGGTGCTTAGCTCTGCAGAGCACCGTACCTTCGTCTTTAGCCTCTCTTCTCGTCTACATCTTAGCAAAAAGCTTTTCCACTCTGTCTGGCAAGGAGAAACTGTGCCAGCACGGAAAACATCTCCCATCGTGTTCTAGAGGCTGCACGGAGGTCTGCCGAGTGTTTTGCAAGAAGAGAAAGCAAGTTGTCCAAAACAGCTTGCAATCCAATGTTCATGTGAATAGAAAAGGCAGGAGAGTGCTCAGGTACTGTTTCTCTCAGTTTTCAAGCTGCGCACACAATCGCAGTGTTGTACAGCTTGTTTCATCACCTTTGCGAAGTTGCCGCTCTCTCCGGCTCCCGGAGACGAAGAAGCTGCTTCTTCGCGCAAAGACGATTCTGCCGCTCACAGAGCTCTGCGGTGTGCGCCTTCTGCCGAAAGAAGCCCGGGAGCGGTGCTTAGCTCTGCAGAGTACCGTACCTTCGTCTTTAGCCTCTCTTCTCGTCTACATCTTAGCAAAAAGCTTTTCCACTCTGTCTGGCAAGGAGAAACTGTGCCAGCACAGAAAACATCTCCCATCGTGTTCTAGAAGCTGCACGGAGGTCTGCCGAGTGTTTTGCAAGAAGAGAAAGAAAGTTGTCCAGAACAGCTTGCAATCGAATATTCATGTGAATAGAAAAGGCAGGAGAGTGGTCAGGTACTGTTTTCTCTCAGTTTTCAAGCTGCGCACACAATCGCAGTGTTGTACAGCTTGTTTCATCACCTTTGCGAAGTTGCCGCTCTCTCCGGCTCCCGGAGACGAAGAAGCTGCTTTTTCGCGCAAAGACGATTCTGCCGCTCACAGTGCTCTGCGGTGTGCGCCTTCTGCCGAAAGAGGTCCGGGAGCGGTGCTTAGCTCTGCAGAGCACCGTACCTTCGTCTTTAGCCTCTCTTCTCGTCTACATCTTAGCAAAAAGCTTTTCCACTCTGTCTGGCAAGGAGAAACAGTGCCAGCACAGAAAACATCTCCCATCGTGTTCTAGAAGCTGCACGGAGGTCTGCCGAGTGTTTTGCAAGAAGAGAAAGAATGTTGTCCAAAACAGCTTGCAATCGAATACTCATGTGAATATAAAAGGCAGGAGAGTGGTCAGGTACTGTTTTCTCTCAGTTTTCAAGCTGCGCACACAATCGCAGTGTTGTACAGCTTGTTTCATCACCTTTGCGAAGTTGCCGCTCTCTCCGGCTCCCGGAGACGAAGAAGCTGCTTCTTCGCGCAAAGACGATTCTGCCGCTCACAGTGCTCTGCGGTGTGCGCCTTCTGCCGAAAGAAGCCCGGGAGCGGTGCTTAGCTCTGCAGAGCACCGTACCTTCGTCTTTAGCCTCTCTTCTCGTCTACATCTTAGCAAAAAGCTTTTCCACTCTGTCTGGCAAGGAGAAACTCTGCCAGCACGGAAAACATATCCTATCGTGTTCTAGAGGCTGCACGGAGGTCTGCCGAGTGTTTTGCAAGAAGAGAAAGCAAGTTGTCCAAAACAGCTTGCAATCGAATGTTCATGTGAATAGAAAAGGCAGGAGAGTGGTCAGGTACTGTTTTCTCACAGTTGGCAAGCTGCGCACACAATCGCAGTGTTGTACAGCTTGTTTCATCACCTTTGCCAAGTTGCCGCTCTCTCCAGCTCCCGGAGACGAAGAAGCTGCTTCTTCGCGCAAAGACGATTCTGCCGCTCACAGTGCTCTGCGGTGTGCGCCTTCTGCCGAAAGAGGTCCGGGAGCGGTGCTTAGCTCTGCAGAGCACCGTACCTTCGTCTTTAGCCTCTCTTCTCGTCTACATCTTAGCAAAAAGCTTTTCCACTCTGTCTGGCAAGGAGAAACTGTGCCAGCACAGAAAACATCTCCCATCGTGTTCTAGAGGCTGCACGGAGGTCTGCCGAGTGTTTTGCAAGAAGAGACAGCAAGTTGTCCAAAACAGTTTGCAATCGAATATTCATGTGAATAGAAAAGGCAGGAGAGTGGTCAGGTACTGTTTTCTCTCAGTTTTCAAGCTGCGCACACAATCGCAGTGTTGTACAGCTTGTTTCATCACCTTTGCGAAGTTGCCGCTCTCTCCGGCTCCCGGAGACGAAGAAGCTGCTTCTTCGCGCAAAGACGATTCTGCCGCTCACAGTGCTCTGCGGTGTGCGCCTTCTGCCGAAAGAAGCCCAAGAGCGGTGCTTAGCTCTGCAAAGCACCGTACCTTCGTCTTTAGCCTCTCTTCTCGTCTACATCTTAGCAAAAAGCTTTTCCACTCTGTCTGGCAAGGAGAAACTGTGCCAGCACGGAAAACATCTCCCATCGTGTTCTAGAGGCTGCACGGAGGTCTGCCGAGTGTTTTGCAAGAAGAGAAAGAAAGTTGTCCAAAACAGCTTGCAATCCAATGTTCATGTGAATAGAAAAGGCAGGAGAGTGCTCAGGTACAGTTTTCTCTCAGTTTTCAAGCTGCGCACACAATCGCAGTGTTGTACAGCTTGTTTCATCACCTTTGCGAAGTTGCCGCTCTCTCCGGCTCCCGGAGACGAAGAAGCTGCTTCTTCGCGCAAAGACGATTCTGCCGCTCACAGTGCTCTGCGGTGTGCGCCTTCTGCCGAAAGAGGTCCGGGAGCGGTGCTTAGCTCTGCAGAGCACCGTACCTTCGTCTTTAGCCTCTCTTCTCGTCTACATCTTAGCAAAAAGCTTTTCCACTCTGTCTGGCAAGGAGAAACTGTGCCAGCACAGAAAACATCTCCCATCGTGTTCTAGAAGCTGCACGGAGGTCTGCCGAGTGTTTTGCAAGAAGAGAAAGAAAGTTGTCCAAAACAGCTTGCAATCGAATGTTCATGTGAATATAAAAGGCAGGAGAGTGGTCAGGTACTGTTTTCTCTCAGTTTTCAAGCTGCGCACACAATCGCAGTGTTGTACAGCTTGTTTCATCACCTTTGCGAAGTTGCCGCTCTCTCCGGCTCCCGGAGACGAAGAAGCTGCTTCTTCGCGCAAAGACGATTCTGCCGCTCACAGTGCTCTGCGGTGTGCGCCTTTTGCCGAAAGAAGCCCAAGAGCGGTGCTTAGCTCTGCAGAGCACAGTACCTTCGTCTTTAGCCTCTCTTCTCGTCTACATCTTAGCAAAAAGCTTTTCCACTCTGTCTGGCAAGGAGAAACTGTGCCAGCACAGAAAACATCTCCCATCGTGTTCTAGAGGCTGCACGGAGGTCTGCCGAGTGTTTTGCAAGAAGAGAAAGCAAGTTGTCCAAAACAGCTTGCAATCGAATGTTCATGTGAATAGAAAAGGCAGGAGAGTGGTCAGGTACTGTTTTCTCTCAGTTGGCAAGCTGCGCACACCATCGCAGTGTTGTACAGCTTGTTTCATCACCTTTGCGAAGTTGCCGCTCTCTCCGGCTCCCGGAGACGAAGAAGCTGCTTCTTCGCGCAAAGACGATTCTGCCGCTCACAGTGCTCTGCGGTGTGCGCCTTCAGCCAAAAGAGGCCCGGGAGCGATGCTTAGCTCTGCAGAGCACCGTACCTTCGTCTTTAGCCTCTCTTCTCGTCTACATCTTAGCAAAAAGCTTTTCCACTCTGTCTGGCAAGGAGAAACTGTGCCAGCACAGAAAACATCTCCCATCGTGTTCTAGAAGCTGCACGGAGGTCTGCCGAGTGTTTTGCAAGAAGTGAAAGAAAGTTGTCCAAAACAGCTTGCAATCGAATATTCATGTGAATAGAAAAGGCAGGAGAGTGGTCAGGTACTGTTTTCTCTCAGTTTTCAAGCTGCGCACACAATCGCAGTGTTGTACAGCTTGTTTCATCACCTTTGCGAAGTTGCCGCTCTCTCCGGCTCCCGGAGACGAAGAAGCTGCTTCTTCGCGAAAAGACGATTCTGCCGCTCACAGTGCTCTGCGGTGTGCGCCTTCTGCCGAAAGAGGTCCGGGAGCGGTGCTTAGCTCTGCAGAGCACCGTACCTTCGTCTTTAGCCTCTCTTCTCGTCTACATCTTAGCAAAAAGCTTTTCCACTCTGTCTGGCAAGGAGAAACTGTGCCAGCACAGAAAACATCTCCCATCGTGTTCTAGACGCTGCACGGAGGTCTGCCGAGTGTTTTGCAAGAAGAGAAAGAATGTTGTCCAAAACAGCTTGCAATCGAATACTCATGTGAATAGAAAAGGCAGGAGAGTGGTCAGGTACTGTTTTCTCTCAGTTTTCAAGCTGCGCACACAATCGCAGTGTTGTACAGCTTGTTTCATCACCTTTGCGAAGTTGCCGCTCTCTCCGGCTCCCGGAGACGAAGAAGCTGCTTCTTCGCGCAAAGACGATTCTGCCGCTCACAGTGCTCTGCGGTGTGCGCCTTCTGCCGAAAGAAGCCCGGGAGCGGTGCTTAGCTCTGCAGAGTACCGTACCATCGTCTTTAGCCTCTCTTCTCGTCTACATCTTAGCAAAAAGCTTTTCCACTCTGTCTGGCAAGGAGAAACTGTGCCAGCACAGAAAACATCTCCCATCGTGTTCTAGAGGCTGCACGGAGGTCTGCCGAGTGTTTTGCAAGAAGAGAAAGCAAGTTGTCCAAAACAGTTTGCAATCGAATGTTCATGTGAATAGAAAAGGCAGGAGAGTGGTCAGGTACTGTTTTCTCTCAGTTTTCAAGCTGCGCACACAATCGCAGTGTTGTACAGCTTGTTTCATCACCTTTGCGAAGTTGCCGCTCTCTCCGGCTCCCGGAGACGAAGAAGCTGCTTCTTCGCGCAAAGACGATTCTGCCGCTCACAGTGCTCTGCGGTGTGCGCCTTCTGCCGAAAGAAGCCCGGGAGCGGTGCTTAGCCCTGCAGAGCACCGTACCTTCGTCTTTAGCCTCTCTTCTCGTCTACATCTTAGCAAAAAGCTTTTCCACTCTGTCTGGCAAGGAGAAACTGTGCCAGCACGGAAAACATCTCCCATCGTGTTCTAGAGGCTGCACGGAGGTCTGCCGAGTGTTTTGCAAGAAGAGAAAGAAAGTTGTCCAAAACAGCTTGCAATCCAATGTTCATGTGAATAGAAAAGGCAGGAGAGTGGTCAGGTACTGTTTTCTCTCAGTTTTCAAGCTGCGCACACAATCGCAGTGTTGTACAGCTTGTTTCATCACCTTTGCGAAGTTGCCGCTCTCTCCGGCTCCCGGAGACGAAGAAGCTGCTTCTTCGCGCAAAGACGATTCTGCCGCTCACAGTGCTCTGCGGTGTGCGCCTTCTGCCGAAAGAGGTCCGGGAGCGGTGCTTAGCTCTGCAGAGCACCGTACCTTCGTCTTTAGCCTCTCTTCTCGTCTACATCTTAGCAAAAAGCTTTTCCACTCTGTCTGGCAAGGAGAAACTGTGCCAGCACAGAAAACATCTCCCATCGTGTTCTAGAAGCTGCACGGAGGTCTGCCGAGTGTTTTGCAAGAAGAGAAAGAAAGTTGTCCAAAACAGCTTGCAATCGAATACTCATGTGAATACAAAAGGCAGGAGAGTGGTCAGGTACTGTTTTCTCTCAGTTTTCAAGCTGCGCACACAATCGCAGTGTTGTACAGCTTGTTTCATCACCTTTGCGAAGTTGCCGCTCTCTCCGGCTCCCGGAGACGAAGAAGCTGCTTCTTCGCGCAAAGACGATTCTGCCGCTCACAGTGCTCTGCGGTGTGCGCCTTTTGCCGAAAGAAGCCCAAGAGCGGTGGTTAGCTCTGCAGAGCACAGTACCTTCGTCTTTAGCCTCTCTTCTCGTCTACATCTTAGCAAAAAGCTTTTCCACTCTGTCTGGCAAGGAGAAACTGTGCCAGCACAGAAAACATCTCCCATCGTGTTCTAGAGGATGCACGGAGGTCTGCCGAGTGTTTTGCAAGAAGAGAAAGCAAGTTGTCCAAAACAGCTTGCAATCGAATGTTCATGTGAATAGAAAAGTCAGGAGAGTGCTCAGGTACTGTTTTCTCTCAGTTTCCAAGCTGCGCACACAATCGCAGTGTTGTACAGCTTGTTTCATCACCTTTGCCAAGTTGCCGCTCTCTCCGGCTCCCGGAGACGAAGAAGCTGCTTCTTCGCGCAAAGACGATTCTGCCGCTCACAGTGCTCTGCGGTGTGCGCCTTCAGCCAAAAGAGGCCCGGGAGCGATGCTTAGCTCTGCAGAGCACCGTATCTTCGTCTTTAGCCTCTCATCTCGTCTACATCTTAGCAAAAAGCTTTTCCACTCTGTCTGGCAAGGAGAAACTGTGCCAGCACAGAAAACATCTCCCATCGTGTTCTAGAGGCTGCACGGAGGTCTGCCGAGTGTTTTGCAAGAAGTGAAAGAAAGTTGTCCAAAACAGCTTGCAATCGAATATTCATGTGAATAGAAAAGGCAGGAGAGTGGTCAGGTACTGTTTTCTCTCAGTTTTCAAGCTGCGCACACAATCGCAGTGTTGTACAGCTTGTTTCATCACCTTTGCGAAGTTGCCGCTCTCTCCGGCTCCCGGAGACGAAGAAGCTGCTTCTTCGCGCAAAGACGATTCTGCCGCTCACAGTGCTCTGCGGTGTGCGCCTTCTGCCGAAAGAGGTCCGGGAGCGGTGCTTAGCTCTGCAGAGCACCGTACCTTCGTCTTTAGCCTCTCTTCTCGTCTACATCTTAGCAAAAAGCTTTTCCACTCTGTCTGGCAAGGAGAAACTGTGCCAGCACAGAAAACATCTCCCATCGTGTTCTAGACGCTGCACGGAGGTCTGCCGAGTGTTTTGCAAGAAGAGAAAGAATGTTGTCCAAAACAGCTTGCAATCGAATACTCATGTGAATAGAAAAGGCAGGAGAGTGGTAAGGTACTGTTTTCTCTCAGTTTTCAAGCTGCGCACACAATCGCAGTGTTGTACAGCTTGTTTCATCACCTTTGCGAAGTTGCCGCTCTCTCCGGCTCCCGGAGACGAAGAAGCTGCTTCTTCGCGCAAAGACGATTCTGCCGCTCACAGTGCTCTGCGGTGTGCGGCTTCTGCCGAAAGAAGCCCGGGAGCGGTGCTTAGCTCTGCAGAGTACCGTACCATCGTCTTTAGCCTCTCTTCTCGTCTACATCTTAGCAAAAAGCTTTTCCACTCTGTCTGGCAAGGAGAAACTGTGCCAGCACACAAAACATCTCCCATCGTGTTCTAGAGGCTGCACGGAGGTCTGCCGAGTGTTTTGCAAGAAGAGAAAGAAAGTTGTCCAAAACAGCTTGCAATCGAATGTTCATGTGAATAGAAAAGGCAGGAGAGTGCTCAGGTACTGTTTTCTCTCAGTTTCCAAGCTGCGCACACAATCGCAGTGTTGTACAGCTTGTTTCATCACCTTTGCGAAGTTGCCGCTCTCTCCGGCTCCCGGAGACGAAGAAGCTGCTTTTTCGCGCAAAGACGATTCTGCCGCTCACAGTGCTCTGCAGTGTGCGCCTACTGCCGAAAGAGGTCCGGGAGCGGTGCTTAGCTCTGCAGAGCACCGTACCTTCGTCTTTAGCCTCTCTTCTCGTCTACATCTTAGCAAAAAGCTTTTCCACTCTGTCTGGCAAGGAGAAACTGTGCCAGCACAGAAAACATCTCCCATCGTGTTCTAGAGGCTGCACGGAGGTCTGCCGAGTGTTTTGCAAGAAGTGAAAGAAAGTTGTCCAAAACAGCTTGCAATCGAATATTCATGTGAATAGAAAAGGCAGGAGAGTGGTCAGGTACTGTTTTCTCTCAGTTTTCAAGCTGCGCACACAATCGCAGTGTTGTACAGCTTGTTTCATCACCTTTGCGAAGTTGCCGCTCTCTCCGGCTCCCGGAGACGAAGAAGCTGCTTCTTCGCGCAAAGACGATTCTGCCGCTCACAGTGCTCTGCGGTGTGCGCCTTCTGCCGAAAGAGGTCCGGGAGCGGTGCTTAGCTCTGCAGAGCACCGTACCTTCGTCTTTAGCCTCTCTTCTCGTCTACATCTTAGCAAAAAGCTTTTCCACTCTGTCTGGCAAGGAGAAACTGTGCCAGCACAGAAAACATCTCCCATCGTGTTCTAGACGCTGCACGGAGGTCTGCCGAGTGTTTTGCAAGAAGAGAAAGAATGTTGTCCAAAACAGCTTGCAATCGAATACTCATGTGAATAGAAAAGGCAGGAGAGTGGTCAGGTACTGTTTTCTCTCAGTTTTCAAGCTGCGCACACAATCGCAGTGTTGTACAGCTTGTTTCATCACCTTTGCGAAGTTGCCGCTCTCTCCGGCTCCCGGAGACGAAGAAGCTGCTTCTTCGCGCAAAGACGATTCTGCCGCTCACAGTGCTCTGCGGTGTGCGGCTTCTGCCGAAAGAAGTCCAAGAGCGGTGCTTAGCTCTGCAGAGCACCGTACCATCGTCTTTAGCCTCTCTTCTCGTCTACATCTTAGCAAAAAGCTTTTCCACTCTGTCTGGCAAGGAGAAACCCTGCCAGCACACAAAACATCTCCCATCGTGTTCTAGAGGCTGCACGGAGGTCTGCCGAGTGTTTTGCAAGAAGAGAAAGAAAGTTGTCCAAAACAGCTTGCAATCGAATGTTCATGTGAATAGAAAAGGCAGGAGAGTGCTCAGGTACTGTTTTCTCTCAGTTTCCAAGCTGCGCACACAATCGCAGTGTTGTACAGCTTGTTTCATCACCTTTGCCAAGTTGCCGCTCTCTCCGGCTCCCGGAGACGAAGAAGCTGCTTCTTCGCGCAAAGACGATTCTGCCGCTCACAGTGCTCTGCGGTGTGCGCCTTCTGCCGAAAGAAGCCCAAGAGCGGTGGTTAGCTCTGCTGAGCACCGTACCTTCGTCTTTAGCCTCTCTTCTCGTCTACATCTTAGCAAAAAGCTTTTCCACTCTGTCTGGCAAGGAGAAACTGTGCCAGCACAGAAAACATCTCCCATCGTGTTCTAGAGGCTGCACGGAGGTCTGCCGAGTGTTTTGCAAGAAGAGAAAGCAAGTTGTCCAAAACAGCTTGCAATCCAATGTTCATGTGAATAGAAAAGGCAGGAGAGTGGTCAGGTACTGTTTTCTCTCAGTTGGCAAGCTGCGCACACAATCGCAGTGTTGTACAGCTTGTTTCATCACCTTTGCGAAGTTGCCGCTCTCTCCGGCTCCCGGAGACGAAGAAGCTGCTTCTTCGCGCAAAGACGATTCTGCCGCTCACAGTGCTCTGCGGTGTGCGCCTTCTGCCGAAAGAGGTCCGGGAGCGGTGCTTAGCTCTGCAGAAACCGTACCTTCGTCTTTAGCCTCTCTTCTCGTCTACATCTTAGCAAAAAGCTTTTCCACTCTGTCTGGCAAGGAGAAACTGTGCCAGCACAGAAAACATCTCCCATCGTGTTCTAGAGGCTGCACGGAGGTCTGCCGAGTGTTTTGCAAGAAGAGAAAGAAAGTTGTCCAGAACAGCTTGCAATCGAATATTCATGTGAATGGAAAAGGCAGGAGAGTGGTCAGGTACTGTTTTCTCTCAGTTTTCAAGCTGCGCACACAATCGCAGTGTTGTACAGCTTGTTTCATCACCTTTGCGAAGTTGCCGCTCTCTCCGGCTCCCGGAGACGAAGAAGCTGCTTCTTCGCGCAAAGACGATTCTGCCGCTCACAGTGCTCTTCGGTGTGCGCCTTCTGCCGAAAGAAGCCCGGGAGCGGTGCTTAGCTCTGCAGAGCACCGTACCTTCGTCTTCAGCCTCTCTTCTCGTCTACATCTTAGCAAAAAGCTTTTCCACTCTGTCTGGCAAGGAGAAACTCTGCCAGCACGGAAAACATATCCTATCGTGTTCTAGAGGCTGCACGGAGGTCTGCCGAGTGTTTTGCAAGAAGAGAAAGCAAGTTGTCCAAAACAGTTTGCAATCGAATGTTCATGTGAATAGAAAAGGCAGGAGAGTGGTCAGGTACTGTTTTCTCTCAGTTGGCAAGCTGCGCACACAATCGCAGTGTTGTACAGCTTGTTTCATCACCTTTGCCAAGTTGCCGCTCTCTCCAGCTCCCGGAGACGAAGAAGCTGCTTCTTCGCGCAAAGACGATTCTGCCGCTCACAGTGCTCTGCGGTGTGCGCCTTCAGCCAAAAGAGGCCCGGGAGCGATGCTTAGCTCTGCAGAGCACCGTATCTTCGTCTTTAGCCTCTCTTCTCGTCTACATCTTAGCAAAAAGCTTTTCCACTCTGTCTGGCAAGGAGAAACTGTGCCAGCACAGAAAACATCTCCCATCGTGTTGTAGAGGCTGCACGGAGGTCTGCCGAGTGTTTTGCAAGAAGAGAAAGCAAGTTGTCCAAAACAGTTTGCAATCGAATGTTCATGTGAATAGAAAAGGCAGGAGAGTGGTCAGGTACTGTTTTCTCTCAGTTTTCAAGCTGCGCACACAATCGCAGTGTTGTACAGCTTGTTTCATCACCTTTGCGAAGTTGCCGCTCTCTCCGGCTCCCGGAGACGAAGAAGCTGCTTCTTCGCGCAAAGACGATTCTGCCGCTCACAGTGCTCTGCGGTGTGCGCCTTCTGCCGAAAGAAGCCCGGGAGCGGTGCTTAGCTCTGCAGAGTACCGTACCATCGTCTTTAGCCTCTCTTCTCGTCTACATCTTAGCAAAAAGCTTTTCCACTCTGTCTGGCAAGGAGAAACTGTGCCAGCACAGAAAACATCTCCCATCGTGTTCTAGAGGCTGCACGGAGGTCTGCCGAGTGTTTTGCAAGAAGAGAAAGCAAGTTGTCCAAAACAGCTTGCAATCCAATGTTCATGTGAATAGAAAAGGCAGGAGAGTGGTCAGGTACTGTTTTCTCTCAGTTGGCAAGCTGCGCACACAATCGCAGTGTTGTACAGCTTGTTTCATCACCTTTGCGAAGTTGCCGCTCTCTCCGGCTCCCGGAGACGAAGAAGCTGCTTCTTCGCGCAAAGACGATTCTGCCGCTCACAGTGCTCTGCGGTGTGCGCCTTCTGCCGAAAGAGGTCCGGGAGCGGTGCTTAGCTCTGCAGAAACCGTACCTTCGTCTTTAGCCTCTCTTCTCGTCTACATCTTAGCAAAAAGCTTTTCCACTCTGTCTGGCAAGGAGAAACTGTGCCAGCACAGAAAACATCTCCCATCGTGTTCTAGAGGCTGCACGGACGTCTGCCGAGTGTTTTGCAAGAAGAGAAAGAAAGTTGTCCAGAACAGCTTGCAATCGAATATTCATGTGAATAGAAAAGGCAGGAGAGTGGTCAGGTACTGTTTTCTCTCAGTTTTCAAGCTGCGCACACAATCGCAGTGTTGTACAGCTTGTTTCATCACCTTTGCGAAGTTGCCGCTCTCTCCGGCTCCCGGAGACGAAGAAGCTGCTTCTTCGCGCAAAGACGATTCTGCCGCTCACAGTGCTCTTCGGTGTGCGCCTTCTGCCGAAAGAAGCCCGGGAGCGGTGCTTAGCTCTGCAGAGCACCGTACCTTCGTCTTTAGCCTCTCTTCTCGTCTACATCTTAGCAAAAAGCTTTTCCACTCTGTCTGGCAAGGAGAAACTCTGCCAGCACGGAAAACATATCCTATCGTGTTCTAGAGGCTGCACGGAGGTCTGCCGAGTGTTTTGCAAGAAGAGAAAGCAAGTTGTCCAAAACAGTTTGCAATCGAAAGTTCATGTGAATAGAAAAGGCAGGAGAGTGCTCAGGTACTGTTTTCTCTCAGTTGGCAAGCTGCGCACACAATCGCAGTGTTGTACAGCTTGTTTCATCACCTTTGCCAAGTTGCCGCTCTCTCCAGCTCCCGGAGACGAAGAAGCTGCTTCTTCGCGCAAAGACGATTCTGCCGCTCACAGTGCTCTGCGGTGTGCGCCTTCAGCCAAAAGAGGCCCGGGAGCGATGCTTAGCTCTGCAGAGCACC
Source organism: Melozone crissalis (assembly GCF_028551555.1). Taxonomy (NCBI): domain Eukaryota; kingdom Metazoa; phylum Chordata; class Aves; order Passeriformes; family Passerellidae; genus Melozone; species Melozone crissalis. Next base: position 156,857 of record NW_026535941.1, on the reverse strand, counting down.
GTATCTTCGTCTTTAGCCTCTCTTCTCGTCTACATCTTAGCAAAAAGCTTTTCCACTCTGTCTGGCAAGGAGAAACTGTGCCAGCACAGAAAACATCTCCCATCGTGTTCTAGAGGCTGCACGGAGGTCTGCCGAGTGTTTTGCAAGAAGAGAAAGCAAGTTGTCCAAAACAGTTTGCAATCGAATGTTCATGTGAATAGAAAAGGCAGGAGAGTGGTCAGGTACTGTTTTCTCTCAGTTTTCAAGCTGCGCACACAATCGCAGTGTTGTACAGCTTGTTTCATCACCTTTGCGAAGTTGCCGCTCTCTCCGGCTCCCGGAGACGAAGAAGCTGCTTCTTCGCGCAAAGACGATTCTGCCGCTCACAGTGCACTGCGGTGTGCGCCTTCTGCCGAAAGAGGTCCGGGAGCGGTGCTTAGCTCTGCAGAGCACCGTACCTTCGTCTTTAGCCTCTCTTCTCGTCTACATCTTAGCAAAAGCTTTTCCACTCTGTCTGGCAAGGAGAAACTGTGCCAGCACAGAAAACATCTCCCATCGTGTTCTAGAAGCTGCACGGAGGTCTGCCGAGTGTTTTGCAAGAAGAGAAAGAAAGTTGTCCAAAACAGCTTGCAATCGAATATTCATGTGAATAGAAAAGGCAGGAGAGTGGTCAGGTACTGTTTTCTCTCAGTTTTCAAGCTGCGCACACAATCGCAGTGTTGTACAGCTGGTTTCATCACCTTTGCCAAGTTGCCGCTCTCTCCGGCTCCCGGAGACGAAGAAGCTGCTTCTTCGCGCAAGACGATTCTGCCGCTCACAGTGCTCTGCGGTGTGCGCCTTCTGCCGAAAGAAGCCCGGAGCGGTGCTTAGCTCTGCAGAGCACCGTACCTTCGTCTTTAGCCTCTCTTCTCGTCTACATCTTAGCAAAAAGCTTTTCCACTCTGTCTGGCAAGGAGAAACCCTGCCAGCACGGAAAACATATCCTATCGTGTTCTAGAGGCTGCACGGAGGTCTGCCGAGTGTTTTGCAAGAAGAGAAAGAAAGTTGTCCAAAACAGCTTGCAATCGAATGTTCATGTGAATATAAAAGGCAGGAGAGTGCTCAGGTACTGTTTTCTCTCAGTTTTCAAGCTGCGCACACAATCGCAGTGTTGTACAGCTTGTTTCATCACCTTTGCCAAGTTGCCGCTCTCTCCGGCTCCCGGAGACGAAGAAGCTGCTTCTTCGCGCAAAGACGATTCTGCCGCTCACAGTGCTCTGCGGTGTGCGCCTTCTGCCGAAAGAGGTCCGGGAGCGGTGCTTAGCTCTGCAGAAACCGTACCTTCGTCTTTAGCCTCTCTTCTCGTCTACATCTTAGCAAAAAGCTTTTCCACTCTGTCTGGCAAGGAGAAACTGTGCCAGCACACAAAACATCTCCCATCGTGTTCTAGAAGCTGCACGGAGGTCTGCCGAGTGTTTTGCAAGAAGAGAAAGAAAGTTGTCCAAAACAGCTTGCAATCGAATATTCATGTGAATAGAAAAGGCAGGAGAGTGCTCAGGTACTGTTTTCTCTCAGTTTTCAAGCTGCGCACACAATCGCAGTGTTGTACAGCTTGTTTCATCACCTTTGCCAAGTTGCCGCTCTCTCCGGCTCCCGGAGACGAAGAAGCTGCTTCTTCGCGCAAAGACGATTCTGCCGCTCACAGTGCTCTGCGGTGTGCGCCTTCTGCCGAAAGAGGTCCGGAAGCGCTGCTTAGCTCTGCAGAGCACCGTATCTTCGTCTTTAGCCTCTCTTCTCGTCTACATCTTAGCAAAAAGCTTTTCCACTCTGTCTGGCAAGGAGAAACAGTGCCAGCACAGAAAACATCTCCCATCGTGTTCTAGAAGCTGCACGGAGGTCTGCCGAGTGTTTTGCAAGAAGAGAAAGCAAGTTGTCCAAAACAGCTTGCAATCGAATGTTCATGTGAATAGAAAAGGCAGGAGAGTGCTCAGGTACTGTTTTCTCTCAGTTGGCAAGCTGCGCACACCATCGCAGTGTTGTACAGCTTGTTTCATCACCTTTGCGAAGTTGCCGCTCTCTCGGCTCCCGGAGACGAAGAAGCTGCTTCTTCGCGCAAAGACGATTCTGCCGCTCACAGTGCTCTGCGGTGTGCGCCTTCTGCCGAAAGAGCCCCAGAAGCGGTGATTAGCCCTGCAGAGCACCGTACCTTCGTCTTTAGCCTCTCTTCTCGTCTACATCTTAGCAAAAAGCTTTTCCACTCTGTCTGGCAAGGAGAAATTCTGCCAGCACGGAAAACATATCCTATCGTGTTCTAGAGGCTGCACGGAGGTCTGCCGAGTGTTTTGCAAGAAGAGAAAGAAAGTTGTCCAAAACAGCTTGCAATCGAATGTTCATGTGAATAGAAAAGGCAGGAGAGTGCTCAGGTACTGTTTTCTCTCAGTTGGCAAGCTGCGCACACAATCGCAGTGTTGTACAGCTTGTTTCATCACCTTTGCGAAGTTGCCGCTCTCTCCGGCTCCCGGAGACGAAGAAGCTGCTTCTTCGCGCAAAGACGATTCTGCCGCTCACAGTGCTCTGCGGTGTGCGCCTTCTGCCGAAAGAAGCCCAAGAGCGGTGGTTAGCTCTGCTGAGCACCGTACCTTCGTCTTTAGCCTCTCTTCTCGTCTACATCTTAGCAAAAAGCTTTTCCACTCTGTCTGGCAAGGAGAAACTGTGCCAGCACAGAAAACATCTCCATCGTGTTCTAGACGCTGCACGGAGGTCTGCCGAGTGTTTTGCAAGAAGAGAAAGCAAGTTGTCCAAAACAGTTTGCAATCGAATATTCATGTGAATAGAAAAGGCAGGAGAGTGGTCAGGTACTGTTTTCTCTCAGTTTTCAAGCTGCGCACACAATCGCAGTGTTGTACAGCTTGTTTCATCACCTTTGCCAAGTTGCCGCTCTCTCCGGCTCCCGGAGACGAAGAAGCTGCTTCTTCGCGCAAAGACGATTCTGCGCTCACAGTGCTCTGCGGTGTGCGCCTTCTGCCGAAAGAGGTCCGGGAGCGGTGCTTAGCTCTGCAGAAACCGTACCTTCGTCTTTAGCCTCTCTTCTCGTCTACATCTTAGCAAAAAGCTTTTCCACTCTGTCTGGCAAGGAGAAACTGTGCCAGCACAGAAAACATCTCCCATCGTGTTCTAGAGGCTGCACGGAGGTCTGCCGAGTGTTTTGCAAGAAGAGAAAGCAAGTTGTCCAAAACAGTTTGCAATCGAATATTCATGTGAATAGAAAAGGCAGGAGAGTGGTCAGGTACTGTTTTCTCTCAGTTTTCAAGCTGCGCACACAATCGCAGTGTTGTACAGCTTGTTTCATCACCTTTGCCAAGTTGCCGCTCTCTCCGGCTCCGGAGACGAAGAAGCTGCTTCTTCGCGCAAAGACGATTCTGCCGCTCACAGTGCTCTGCGGTGTGCGCCTTCTGCCGAAAGAGGTCGGGAGCGGTGCTTAGCTCTGCAGAAACCGTACCTTCGTCTTTAGCCTCTCTTCTCGTCTACATCTTAGCAAAAAGCTTTTCCACTCTGTCTGGCAAGGAGAAACTGTGCCAGCACAGAAAACATCTCCCATCGTGTTCTAGAGGCTGCACGGAGGTCTGCCGAGTGTTTTGCAAGAAGAGAAAGCAAGTTGTCCAAAACAGTTTGCAATCGAATATTCATGTGAATAGAAAAGGCAGGAGAGTGGTCAGGTACTGTTTTCTCTCAGTTTTCAAGCTGCGCACACAATCGCAGTGTTGCACAGCTTGTTTCATCACCTTTGCCAAGTTGCCGCTCTCTCCGGCTCCCGGAGACGAAGAAGCTGCTTCTTCGCGCAAAGACGATTCTGCCGCTCACAGTGCTCTGCGGTGTGCGCCTTCTGCCGAAAGAAGCCCAAGAGCGGTGCTTAGCTCTGCAGAGCACCGTACCTTCGTCTTTAGCCTCTCTTCTCGTCTACATCTTAGCAAAAAGCTTTTCCACTCTGTCTGGCAAGGAGAAACTGTGCCAGCACGGAAAACATCTCCCATCGTGTTCTAGAGGCTGCACGGAGGTCTGCCGAGTGTTTTGCAAGAAGAGAAAGAAAGTTGTCCAAAACAGCTTGCAATCCAATGTTCATGTGAATAGAAAACGCCAGGAGAGTGGTCAGGTACTGTTTCTCTCAGTTTTCAAGCTGCGCACACAATCGCAGTGTTGTACAGCTTGTTTCATCACCTTTGCGAAGTTGCCGCTCTCTCCGGCTCCCGGAGACGAAGAAGCTGCTTCTTCGCGCAAAGACGATTCTGCCGCTCACAGAGCTCTGCGGTGTGCGCCTTCTGCCGAAAGAAGCCCGGAGCGGTGCTTAGCTCTGCAGAGTACCGTACCTTCGTCTTTAGCCTCTCTTCTCGTCTACATCTTAGCAAAAAGCTTTTCCACTCTGTCTGGCAAGGAGAAACTGTGCCAGCACACAAAACATCTCCCATCGTGTTCTAGAGGCTGCACGGAGGTCTGCCGAGTGTTTTGCAAGAAGAGAAAGAAAGTTGTCCAAACAGCTTGCAATCGAATGTTCATGTGAATAGAAAAGGCAGGAGAGTGCTCAGGTACTGTTTTCTCTCAGTTGGCAAGCTGCGCACACATCGCAGTGTTGTACAGCTTGTTTCATCACCTTTGCGAAGTTGCCGCTCTCTCCGGCTCCGGAGACGAAGAAGCTGCTTCTTCGCGCAAAGACGATTCTGCCGCTCACAGTGCTCTGCGGAGTGCGCCTTCTGCCGACAGAGGTCCGGGAGCGGTGCTTAGCTCTGCAGAGCACCGTATCTTCGTCTTTAGCCTCTCTTCTCGTCTACATCTTAGCAAAAAGCTTTTCCACTCTGTCTGGCAAGGAGAAACTGTGCCAGCACAGAAAACATCTCCCATCGTGTTCTAGAAGCTGCACGGAGGTCTGCCGAGTGTTTTGCAAGAAGAGAAAGAAAGTTGTCCAGAACAGCTTGCAATCGAATATTCATGTGAATAGAAAAGGCAGGAGAGTGGTCAGGTACTGTTTTCTCTCAGTTTTCAAGCTGCGCACACAATCGCAGTGTTGTACAGCTTGTTTCATCACCTTTGCCAAGTTGCCGCTCTCTCCGGCTCCCGGAGACGAAGAAGCTGCTTTTTCGCGCAAAGACGATTCTGCCGCTCACAGTGCTCTGCGGTGTGCGCCTTCTGCCGAAAGAGGTCCGGGAGCGGTGCTTAGCTCTGCAGAGCACCGTACCTTCGTCTTTAGCCTCTCTTCTCGTCTACATCTTAGCAAAAAGCTTTTCCACTCTGTCTGGCAAGGAGAAACAGTGCCAGCACAGAAAATCACTCCCATCGTGTTCTAGAAGCTGCACGGAGGTCTGCCGAGTGTTTTGCAAGAAGAGAAAGAATGTTGTCCAAAACAGCTTGCAATCGAATACTCATGTGAATATAAAAGGCAGGAGAGTGGTCAGGTACTGTTTTCTCTCAGTTTTCAAGCTGCGCACACAATCGCAGTGTTGTACAGCTTGTTTCATCACCTTTGCGAAGTTGCCGCTCTCTCCGGCTCCCGGAGACGAAGAAGCTGCTTCTTCGCGCAAAGACGATTCTGCCGCTCACAGTGCTCTGCGGTGTGCGCCTTTTGCCGAAAGAAGCCCAAGAGCGGTGCTTAGCTCTGCAGAGCACAGTACCTTCGTCTTTAGCCTCTCTTCTCGTCTACATCTTAGCAAAAAGCTTTTCCACTCTGTCTGGCAAGGAGAAACTGTGCCAGCACAGAAAACATCTCCCATCGTGTTCTAGAGGCTGCACGGAGGTCTGCCGAGTGTTTTGCAAGAAGAGAAAGCAAGTTGTCCAAAACAGCTTGCAATCGAATGTTCATGTGAATAGAAAAGGCAGGAGAGTGCTCAGGTACTGTTTTCTCTCAGTTGGCAAGCTGCGCACACCATCGCAGTGTTGTACAGCTTGTTTCATCACCTTTGCCAAGTTGCCGCTCTCTCCGGCTCCCGGAGACGAAGAAGCTGCTTCTTCGCGCAAAGACGATTCTGCCGCTCACAGTGCTCTGCGGTGTGCGCCTTCAGCCAAAAGAGGCCCGGGAGCGATGCTTAGCTCTGCAGAGCACCGTACTTCGTCTTTAGCCTCTCTTCTCGTCTACATCTTAGCAAAAAGCTTTTCCACTCTGTCTGGCAAGGAGAAACTGTGCCAGCACAGAAAACATCTCCCATCGTGTTCTAGAAGCTGCACGGAGGTCTGCCGAGTGTTTTGCAAGAGTGAAAGAAAGTTGTCCAAAACAGCTTGCAATCGAATATTCATGTGAATAGAAAAGGCAGGAGAGTGGTCAGGTACTGTTTTCTCTCAGTTTTCAAGCTGCGCACACAATCGCAGTGTTGTACAGCTTGTTTCATCACCTTTGCGAAGTTGCCGCTCTCTCCGGCTCCGGAGACGAAGAAGCTGCTTCTTCGCGAAAAGACGATTCTGCCGCTCACAGTGCTCTGCGGTGTGCGCCTTCTGCCGAAAGAGGTCCGGGAGCGGTGCTTAGCTCTGCAGAGCACCGTACCTTCGTCTTTAGCCTCTCTTCTCGTCTACATCTTAGCAAAAAGCTTTTCCACTCTGTCTGGCAAGGAGAAACTGTGCCAGCACAGAAAACATCTCCCATCGTGTTCTAGACGCTGCACGGAGGTCTGCCGAGTGTTTTGCAAGAAGAGAAAGAATGTTGTCCAAAACAGCTTGCAATCGAATACTCATGTGAATATAAAAGGCAGGAGAGTGGTCAGGTACTGTTTTCTCTCAGTTTTCAAGCTGCGCACACAATCGCAGTGTTGTACAGCTTGTTTCATCACCTTTGCGAAGTTGCCGCTCTCTCCGGCTCCCGGAGACGAAGAAGCTGCTTCTTCGCGCAAAGACGATTCTGCCGCTCACAGTGCTCTGCGGTGTGCGGCTTCTGCCGAAAGAAGCCCGGGAGCGGTGCTTAGCTCTGCAGAGTACCGTACCATCGTCTTTAGCCTCTCTTCTCGTCTACATCTAGCAAAAAGCTTTTCCACTCTGTCTGGCAAGGAGAAACTGTGCCAGCACAGAAAACATCTCCATCGTGTTCTAGAGGCTGCACGGAGGTCTGCGAGTGTTTTGCAAGAAGAGAAAGAAAGTTGTCCAAAACAGCTTGCAATCCAATGTTCATGTGAATAGAAAAGGCAGGAGAGTGGTCAGGTACTGTTTTCTCTCAGTTGGCAAGCTGCGCACACAATCGCAGTGTTGTACAGCTTGTTTCATCACCTTTGCGAAGTTGCCGCTCTCTCCGGCTCCCGGAGACGAAGAAGCTGCTTCTTCGCGCAAAGACGATTCTGCCGCTCACAGTGCTCTGCGGAGTGCGCCTTCTGCCGACAGAGGTCCGGGAGCGGTGCTTAGCTCTGCAGAGCACCATACCTTCGTCTTAGCCTCTCTTCTCGTCTACATCTTAGCAAAAAGCTTTTCCACTCTGTCTGGCAAGGAGAAACTGTGCCAGCACAGAAAACATCTCCCATCGTGTTCTAGAGGCTGCACGGAGGTCTGCCGAGTGTTTGCAGAAGAGAAAGAAAGTTGTCCAGAACAGCTTGCAATCGAATGTTCATGTGAATAGAAAAGGCAGGAGAGTGGTCAGGTACTGTTTTCTCTCAGTTTTCAAGCTGCGCACACAATCGCAGTGTTGTACAGCTGGTTTCATCACCTTTGCCAAGTTGCCGCTCTCTCCGGCTCCCGGAGACGAAGAAGCTGCTTCTTCGCGCAAAGACGATTCTGCCGCTCACAGTGCTCTGCGGTGTGCGCCTTCTGCCGAAAGAGGTCCGGGAGCGGTGCTTAGCTCTGCAGAAACCGTACCTTCGTCTTTAGCCTCTCTTCTCGTCTACATCTTAGCAAAAAGCTTTTCCACTCTGTCTGGCAAGGAGAAACAGTGCCAGCACAGAAAACATCTCCCATCGTGTTCTACAGGCTGCACGGAGGTCTGCCGAGTGTTTTGCAAGAAGAGAAAGCAAGTTGTCCAAAACAGCTTGCAATCGAATATTCATGTGAATAGAAAAGGCAGGAGAGTGGTCAGGTACTGTTTTCTCTCAGTTGGCAAGCTGCGCACACAATCGCAGTGTTGTACAGCTTGTTTCATCACCTTTGCGAAGTTGCCGCTCTCTCCGGCTCCCGGAGACGAAGAAGCTCCTTCTTCGCGCAAAGACGATTCTGCCGCTCACAGTGCTCTGCGGTGTGCGCCTTCTGCCGAAAGAAGCCCAAGAGCGGTGCTTAGCTCTGCAGAAACCGTACTTCGTCTTTAGCCTCTCTTCTCGTCTACATCTTAGCAAAAAGCTTTTCCACTCTGTCTGGCAAGGAGAAACTGTGCCAGCACGGAAAACATCTCCCATCGTGTTCTAGAGGCTGCACGGAGGTCTGCCGAGTGTTTTGCAAGAAGAGAAAGAAAGTTGTCCAAAACAGCTTGCAATCCAATGTTCATGTGAATAGAAAACGCAGGAGAGTGCTCAGGTACTGTTTTTCCTCAGTTTTCAAGCTGCGCACACAATCGCAGTGTTGTACAGCTTGTTTCATCACCTTTGCCAAGTTGCCGCTCTCTCCGGCTCCCGGAGACGAAGAAGCTGCTTCTTCGCGCAAAGACGATTCTGCCGCTCACAGTGCTCTGCGGTGTGCGCCTTCTGCCGAAAGAAGCCCAAGAGCGGGTGCTTAGCTCTGCAGAGCACAGTACCTTCGTCTTTAGCCTCTCTTCTCGTCTACATCTTAGCAAAAAGCTTTTCCACTCTGTCTGGCAAGGAGAAACTCTGCCAGCACAGAAAACATCTCCCATCGTGTTCTAGAAGCTGCACGGAGGTCTGCCGAGTGTTTTGCAAGAAGAGAAAGAAAGTTGTCCAGAACAGCTTGCAATCGAATATTCATGTGAATAGAAAAGGCAGGAGAGTGGTCAGGTACTGTTTTCTCTCAGTTTTCAAGCTGCGCACACAATCGCAGTGTTGTACAGCTTGTTTCATCACCTTTGCCAAGTTGCCGCTCTCTCCGGCTCCCGGAGACGAAGAAGCTGCTTCTTCGCGAAAAGACGATTCTGCCGCTCACAGTGCTCTGCGGTGTGCGCCTTCTGCCGAAAGAGGTCGGGAGCGGTGCTTAGCTCTGCAGAGCACCGTACCTTCGTCTTTAGCCTCTCTTCTCGTCTACATCTTAGCAAAAAGCTTTTCCACTCTGTCTGGCAAGGAGAAACTCTGCCAGCACAGAAAACATCTCCCATCGTGTTCTAGAAGCTGCACGGAGGTCTGCCGAGTGTTTGCAAGAAGAGAAAGAATGTTGTCCAAAACAGCTTGCAATCGAATACTCATGTGAATATAAAAAGAAGGAGAGTGGTCAGGTACTGTTTTCTCTCAGTTTTCAAGCTGCGCACACAATCGCAGTGTTGTACAGCTTGTTTCATCACCTTTGCGAAGTTGCCGCTCTCTCCGGCTCCCGGAGACGAAGAAGCTGCTTCTTCGCGCAAAGACGATTCTGCCGCTCACAGTGCACTGCGGTATGCGCCTTCTGCCGAAAGAAGCCCGGGAGCGGTGCTTAGCTCTGCAGAGCACCGTACCTTCGTCTTTAGCCTCTCTTCTCGTCTACATCTTAGCAAAAAGCTTTTCCACTCTGTCTGGCAAGGAGAAACTCTGCCAGCACGGAAAACATATCCTATCGTGTTCTAGAGGCTGCACGGAGGTCTGCCGAGTGTTTTGCAAGAAGAGAAGAAAGTTGTCCAAAACAGTTTGCAATCGAATGTTCATGTGAATAGAAAAGGCAGGAGAGTGCTCAGGTACTGTTTTCTCACAGTTGGCAAGCTGCGCACACAATCGCAGTGTTGTACAGCTTGTTTCATCACCTTTGCGAAGTTGCCGCTCTCTCCAGCTCCCGGAGACGAAGAAGCTGCTTCTTCGCGCAAAGACGATTCTGCAGCTCACAGTGCTCTGCGGTGTGCGCCTTCTGCCGAAAGAGGTCCGGGAGCGGTGCTTAGCTCTGCAGAGCACCGTATCTTCGTCTTTAGCCTCTCTTCTCGTCTACATCTTAGCAAAAAGCTTTTCCACTCTGTCTGGCAAGGAGAAACTGTGCCAGCACAGAAAACATCTCCCATCGTGTTCTAGAGGCTGCACGGAGGTCTGCCGAGTGTTTTGCAAGAAGAGACAGCAAGTTGTCCAAAACAGCTTGCAATCCAATGTTCATGTGAATAGAAAACGCAGGAGAGTGCTCAGGTACTGTTTTTCCTCAGTTTTCAAGCTGCGCACACAATCGCAGTGTTGTACAGCTTGTTTCATCACCTTTGCCAAGTTGCCGCTCTCTCCGGCTCCCGGAGACGAAGAAGCTGCTTCTTCGCGCAAAGACGATTCTGCCGCTCACAGTGCTCTGCGGTGTGCGCCTTCTGCCGAAAGAGGTCCGGGAGCGCTGCTTAGCTCTGCAGAGCACCGTATCTTCGTCTTTAGCCTCTCTTCTCGTCTACATCTTAGCAAAAAGCTTTTCCACTCTGTCTGGCAAGGAGAAACAGTGCCAGCACAGAAAACATCTCCCATCGTGTTCTAGAAGCTGCACGGAGGTCTGCCGAGTGTTTTGCAAGAAGAGAAAGCAAGTTGTCCAAAACAGCTTGCAATCGAATGTTCATGTGAATAGAAAAGGCAGGAGAGTGCTCAGGTACTGTTTTCTCTCAGTTGCAAGCTGCGCACACCATCGCAGTGTTGTACAGCTTGTTTCATCACCTTTGCCAAGTTGCCGCTCTCTCCGGCTCCCGGAGACGAAGAAGCTGCTTCTTCGCGCAAAGACGATTCTGCCGCTCACAGTGCTCTGCGGTGTGCGCCTTTTGCCGAAAGAAGCCCAAGAGCGGTGCTTAGCTCTGCAGAGCACAGTACCTTCGTCTTTAGCCTCTCTTCTCGTCTACATCTTAGCAAAAAGCTTTTCCACTCTGTCTGGCAGGAGAAACTGTGCCAGCACAGAAAACATCTCCCATCGTGTTTCTAGAAGCTGCACGAGGTCTGCCGAGTGTTTTGCAAGAAGAGAAAGAAAGTTGTCCAGAACAGCTTGCAATCGAATATTCATGTGAATAGAAAAGGCAGGAGAGTGGTCAGGTACTGTTTTCTCTCAGTTTTCAAGCTGCGCACACAATCGCAGTGTTGTACAGCTTGTTTCGTCACCTTTGCCAAGTTGCCGCTCTCTCCGGCTCCCGGAGACGAAGAAGCTGCTTTTTCGCGCAAAGACGATTCTGCCGCTCACAGTGCTCTGCGGTGTGCGCCTTCTGCCGAAAGAGGTCCGGGAGCGGTGCTTAGCTCTGCAGAGCACCGTACCTTCGTCTTTAGCCTCTCTTCTCGTCTACATCTTAGCAAAAGCTTTTCCACTCTGTCTGGCAAGGAGAAACTCTGCCAGCACAGAAAACATCTCCCATCGTGTTCTAGAAGCTGCACGGAGGTCTGCCGAGTGTTTTGCAAGAAGAGAAAGAATGTTGTCCAAAACAGCTTGCAATCGAATACTCATGTGAATATAAAAAGAAGGAGAGTGGTCAGGTACTGTTTTCTCTCAGTTTTCAAGCTGCGCACACAATCGCAGTGTTGTACAGCTTGTTTCATCACCTTTGCGAAGTTGCCGCTCTCTCCGGCTCCCGGAGACGAAGAAGCTGCTTCTTCGCGCAAAGACGATTCTGCCGCTCACAGTGCACTGCGGTATGCGCCTTCTGCCGAAAGAAGCCCGGGAGCGGTGCTTAGCTCTGCAGAGCACCGTACCTTCGTCTTTAGCCTCTCTTCTCGTCTAGTCTACATCTTAGCTAAAAGCTTTTCCACTCTGTCTGGCAAGGAGAAACAGTGCCAGCACAGAAAACATCTCCCATCGTGTTCTAGAAGCTGCACGGAGGTCTGCCGAGTGTTTTGCAAGAAGAGAAAGAAAGTTGTCCAAAACAGCTTGCAATCGAATATTCATGTGAATAGAAAAGGCAGGAGAGTGGTCAGGTACTGTTTTCTCTCAGTTTTCAAGCTGCGCACACAATCGCAGTGTTGTACAGCTTGTTTCATCACCTTTGCGAAGTTGCCGCTCTCTCCGGCTCCCGGAGACGAAGAAGCTGCTTCTTCGCGCAAAGACGATTCTGCCGCTCACAGTGCACTGCGGTGTGCGCCTTCTGCCGAAAGAGGTCCGGGAGCGTTGCTTAGCTCTGCAGAGCACCGTATCTTCGTCTTTAGCCTCTCTTCTCGTCTACATCTTAGCAAAAAGCTTTTCCACTCTGTCTGGCAAGGAGAAACTGTGCCAGCACAGAAAACATCTCCCATCGTGTTCTAGAGGCTGCACGGAGGTCTGCCGAGTGTTTTGCAAGAAGAGAAAGCAAGTTGTCCAAAACAGCTTGCAATCCAATGTTCATGTGAATAGAAAAGGCAGGAGAGTGCTCAGGTACTGTTTTCTCTCAGTTTTCAAGCTGCGCACACAATCGCAGTGTTGTACAGCTTGTTTCATCACCTTTGCGAAGTTGCCGCTCTCTCCGGCTCCCGGAGACGAAGAAGCTGCTTCTTCGCGCAAAGACGATTCTGCCGCTCACAGTGCTCTGCGGTGTGCGCCTTCTGCCGAAAGAGGTCCGGGAGCGGTGCTTAGCTCTGCAGATCACCGTACCTTCGTCTTTAGCCTCTCTTCTCGTCTACATCTTAGCAAAAAGCTTTTCCACTCTGTCTGGCAAGGAGAAACAGTGCCAGCACAGAAAACATCTCCCATCGTGTTCTAGAGGCTGCACGGAGGTCTGCCGAGTGTTTTGCAAGAAGAGAAAGAAAGTTGTCCAAAACAGCTTGCAATCGAATGTTCATGTGAATAGAAAAGGCAGGAGAGTGCTCAGGTACTGTTTTCTCTCAGTTGGCAAGCTGCGCACACAATCGCAGTGTTGTACAGCTTGTTTCATCACCTTTGCGAAGTTGCCGCTCTCTCCGGCTCCCGGAGACGAAGAAGCTGCTTCTTCGCGCAAAGACGATTCTGCCGCTCACAGTGCTCTGCGGTGTGCGCCTTCTGCCGAAAGAAGCCCAAGAGCGGTGGTTAGCTCTGCTGAGCACCGTACCTTCGTCTTTAGCCTCTCTTCTCGTCTACATCTTAGCAAAAAGCTTTTCCACTCTGTCTGGCAAGGAGAAACTGTGCCAGCACAGAAAACATCTCCCATCGTGTTCTAGACGCTGCACGGAGGTCTGCCGAGTGTTTTGCAAGAAGAGAAAGCAAGTTGTCCAAAACAGTTTGCAATCGAATATTCATGTGAATAGAAAAGGCAGGAGAGTGGTCAGGTACTGTTTTCTCTCAGTTTTCAAGCTGCGCACACAATCGCAGTGTTGTACAGCTTGTTTCATCACCTTTGCGAAGTTGCCGCTCTCTCCGGCTCCCGGAGACGAAGAAGCTGCTTCTTCGCGCAAAGACGATTCTGCCGCTCACAGTGCTCTGCGGTGTGCGCCATCTGCCGAAAGAGGTCCGGGAGCGGTGCTTAGCTCTGCAGAAACCGTACCTTCGTCTTTAGCCTCTCTTCTCGTCTACATCTTAGCAAAAAGCTTTTCCACTCTGTCTGGCAAGGAGAAACTGTGCCAGCACAGAAAACATCTCCCATCGTGTTCTAGAGGCTGCACGGAGGTCTGCCGAGTGTTTTGCAAGAAGAGAAAGCAAGTTGTCCAAAACAGTTTGCAATCGAATATTCATGTGAATAGAAAAGGCAGGAGAGTGGTCAGGTACTGTTTTCTCTCAGTTTTCAAGCTGCGCACACAATCGCAGTGTTGTACAGCTTGTTTCATCACCTTTGCCAAGTTGCCGCTCTCTCCGGCTCCCGGAGACGAAGAAGCTGCTTCTTCGCGCAAAGACGATTCTGCCGCTCACAGTGCTCTGCGGTGTGCGCCTTCTGCCGAAAGAGGTCCGGGAGCGGTGCTTAGCTCTGCAGAAACCGTACCTTCGTCTTTAGCCTCTCTTCTCGTCTACATCTTAGCAAAAAGCTTTTCCACTCTGTCTGGCAAGGAGAAACTGTGCCAGCACAGAAAACATCTCCCATCGTGTTCTAGAGGCTGCACGGAGGTCTGCCGAGTGTTTTGCAAGAAGAGAAAGCAAGTTGTCCAAAACAGTTTGCAATCGAATATTCATGTGAATAGAAAAGGCAGGAGAGTGGTCAGGTACTGTTTTCTCTCAGTTTTCAAGCTGCGCACACCATCGCAGTGTTGCACAGCTTGTTTCATCACCTTTGCCAAGTTGCCGCTCTCTCCGGCTCCCGGAGACGAAGAAGCTGCTTCTTCGCGCAAAGACGATTCTGCCGCTCACAGTGCTCTGCGGTGTGCGCCTTCTGCCGAAAGAAGCCCAAGAGCGGTGCTTAGCTCTGCAGAGCACCGTACCTTCGTCTTTAGCCTCTCTTCTCGTCTACATCTTAGCAAAAAGCTTTTCCACTCTGTCTGGCAAGGAGAAACTGTGCCAGCACACAAAACATCTCCCATCGTGTTCTAGAGGCTGCACGGAGGTCTGCCGAGTGTTTTGCAAGAAGAGAAAGAAAGTTGTCCAAAACAGCTTGCAATCCAATGTTCATGTGAATAGAAAACGCAGGAGAGTGCTCAGGTACTGTTTCTCTCAGTTTTCAAGCTGCGCACACAATCGCAGTGTTGTACAGCTTGTTTCATCACCTTTGCGAAGTTGCCGCTCTCTCCGGCTCCCGGAGACGAAGAAGCTGCTTCTTCGCGCAAAGACGATTCTGCCGCTCACAGAGCTCTGCGGTGTGCGCCTTCTGCCGAAAGAAGCCCGGGAGCGGTGCTTAGCTCTGCAGAGTACCGTACCTTCGTCTTTAGCCTCTCTTCTCGTCTACATCTTAGCAAAAAGCTTTTCCACTCTGTCTGGCAAGGAGAAACTGTGCCAGCACACAAAACATCTCCCATCGTGTTCTAGAGGCTGCACGGAGGTCTGCCGAGTGTTTTGCAAGAAGAGAAAGAAAGTTGTCCAAAACAGCTTGCAATCCAATGTTCATGTGAATAGAAAAGGCAGGAGAGTGCTCAGGTACTGTTTTCTCTCAGTTGGCAAGCTGCGCACACAATCGCAGTGTTGTACAGCTTGTTTCATCACCTTTGCGAAGTTGCCGCTCTCTCCGGCTCCCGGAGACGAAGAAGCTGCTTCTTCGCGCAAAGACGATTCTGCCGCTCACAGTGCTCTGCGGAGTGCGCCTTCTGCCGACAGAGGTCCGGGAGCGGTGCTTAGCTCTGCAGAGCACCGTATCTTCGTCTTTAGCCTCTCTTCTCGTCTACATCTTAGCAAAAAGCTTTTCCACTCTGTCTGGCAAGGAGAAACTGTGCCAGCACAGAAAACATCTCCCATCGTGTTCTAGAAGCTGCACGGAGGTCTGCCGAGTGTTTTGCAAGAAGAGAAAGAAAGTTGTCCAGAACAGCTTGCAATCGAATATTCATGTGAATAGAAAAGGCAGGAGAGTGGTCAGGTACTGTTTTCTCTCAGTTTTCAAGCTGCGCACACAATCGCAGTGTTGTACAGCTTGTTTCATCACCTTTGCGAAGTTGCCGCTCTCTCCGGCTCCCGGAGACGAAGAAGCTGCTTTTTCGCGCAAAGACGATTCTGCCGCTCACAGTGCTCTGCGGTGTGCGCCTTCTGCCGAAAGAGGTCCGGGAGCGGTGCTTAGCTCTGCAGAGCACCGTACCTTCGTCTTTAGCCTCTCTTCTCGTCTACATCTTAGCAAAAAGCTTTTCCACTCTGTCTGGCAAGGAGAAACAGTGCCAGCACAGAAAACATCTCCCATCGTGTTCTAGAAGCTGCACGGAGGTCTGCCGAGTGTTTT
This sequence comes from Melozone crissalis, assembly GCF_028551555.1. Taxonomy (NCBI): domain Eukaryota; kingdom Metazoa; phylum Chordata; class Aves; order Passeriformes; family Passerellidae; genus Melozone; species Melozone crissalis. Next base: position 141,157 of record NW_026535941.1, on the reverse strand, counting down.
GCAAGAAGAGAAAGAATGTTGTCCAAAACAGCTTGCAATCGAATACTCATGTGAATATAAAAGGCAGGAGAGTGGTCAGGTACTGTTTTCTCTCAGTTTTCAAGCTGCGCACACAATCGCAGTGTTGTACAGCTTGTTTCATCACCCTTGCGAAGTTGCCGCTCTCTCCGGCTCCCGGAGACGAAGAAGCTGCTTCTTCGCGCAAAGACGATTCTGCCGCTCACAGTGCTCTGCGGTGTGCGCCTTCTGCCGAAAGAAGCCCGGGAGCGGTGCTTAGCTCTGCAGAGCACCGTACCTTCGTCTTTAGCCTCTCTTCTCGTCTACATCTTAGCAAAAAGCTTTTCCACTCTGTCTGGCAAGGAGAAACTCTGCCAGCACGGAAAACATATCCTATCGTGTTCTAGAGGCTGCACGGAGGTCTGCCGAGTGTTTTGCAAGAAGAGAAAGCAAGTTGTCCAAAACAGCTTGCAATCGAATGTTCATGTGAATAGAAAAGGCAGGAGAGTGGTCAGGTACTGTTTTCTCTCAGTTTTCAAGCTGCGCACACAATCGCAGTGTTGTACAGCTTGTTTCATCACCTTTGCGAAGTTGCCGCTCTCTCCGGCTCCCGGAGACGAAGAAGCTGCTTTTTCGCGCAAAGACGATTCTGCCGCTCACAGTGCTCTGCGGTGTGCGCCTTCTGCCGAAAGAGGTCCGGGAGCGGTGCTTAGCTCTGCAGAGCACCGTACCTTCGTCTTTAGCCTCTCTTCTCGTCTACATCTTAGCAAAAAGCTTTTCCACTCTGTCTGGCAAGGAGAAACTCTGCCAGCACGGAAAACATATCCTATCGTGTTCTAGAAGCTGCACGGAGGTCTGCCGAGTGTTTTGCAAGAAGAGAAAGAAAGTTGTCCAGAACAGCTTGCAATCGAATATTCATGTGAATAGAAAAGGCAGGAGAGTGGTCAGGTACTGTTTTCTCTCAGTTTTCAAGCTGCGCACACAATCGCAGTGTTGTACAGCTTGTTTCATCACCTTTGCGAAGTTGCCGCTCTCTCCGGCTCCCGGAGACGAAGAAGCTGCTTTTTCGCGCAAAGACGATTCTGCCGCTCACAGTGCTCTGCGGTGTGCGCCTTCTGCCGAAAGAGGTCCGGGAGCGGTGCTTAGCTCTGCAGAGCACCGTACCTTCGTCTTTAGCCTCTCTTCTCGTCTACATCTTAGCAAAAAGCTTTTCCACTCTGTCTGGCAAGGAGAAACAGTGCCAGCACAGAAAACATCTCCCATCGTGTTCTAGAAGCTGCACGGAGGTCTGCCGAGTGTTTTGCAAGAAGAGAAAGAATGTTGTCCAAAACAGCTTGCAATCGAATACTCATGTGAATATAAAAGGCAGGAGAGTGGTCAGGTACTGTTTTCTCTCAGTTTTCAAGCTGCGCACACAATCGCAGTGTTGTACAGCTTGTTTCATCACCTTTGCGAAGTTGCCGCTCTCTCCGGCTCCCGGAGACGAAGAAGCTGCTTCTTCGCGCAAAGACGATTCTGCCGCTCACAGTGCTCTTCGGTGTGCGCCTTCTGCCGAAAGAAGCCCGGGAGCGGTGCTTAGCTCTGCAGAGCACCGTACCTTCGTCTTTAGCCTCTCTTCTCGTCTACATCTTAGCAAAAAGCTTTTCCACTCTGTCTGGCAAGGAGAAACTCTGCCAGCACGGAAAACATATCCTATCGTGTTCTAGAGGCTGCACGGAGGTCTGCCGAGTGTTTTGCAAGAAGAGAAAGCAAGTTGTCCAAAACAGCTTGCAATCGAATGTTCATGTGAATAGAAAAGGCAGGAGAGTGGTCAGGTACTGTTTTCTCACAGTTGGCAAGCTGCGCACACAATCGCAGTGTTGTACAGCTTGTTTCATCACCTTTGCCAAGTTGCCGCTCTCTCCAGCTCCCGGAGACGAAGAAGCTGCTTCTTCGCGCAAAGACGATTCTGCCGCTCACAGTGCTCTGCGGTGTGCGCCTTCTGCCGAAAGAGGTCCGGGAGCGGTGCTTAGCTCTGCAGAGCACCGTACCTTCGTCTTTAGCCTCTCTTCTCGTCTACATCTTAGCAAAAAAGCTTTTCCACTCTGTCTGGCAAGGAGAAACTGTGCCAGCACAGAAAACATCTCCCATCGTGTTCTAGAGGCTGCACGGAGGTCTGCCGAGTGTTTTGCAAGAAGAGACAGCAAGTTGTCCAAAACAGTTTGCAATCGAATATTCATGTGAATAGAAAAGGCAGGAGAGTGGTCAGGTACTGTTTTCTCTCAGTTTTCAAGCTGCGCACACAATCGCAGTGTTGTACAGCTTGTTTCATCACCTTTGCGAAGTTGCCGCTCTCTCCGGCTCCCGGAGACGAAGAAGCTGCTTCTTCGCGCAAAGACGATTCTGCCGCTCACAGTGCTCTGCGGTGTGCGCCTTCTGCCGAAAGAAGCCCAAGAGCGTTGCTTAGCTCTGCAGAGCACCGTACCTTCGTCTTTAGCCTCTCTTCTCGTCTACATCTCAGCAAAAAGCTTTTCCACTCTGTCTGGCAAGGAGAAACTGTGCCAGCACGGAAAACATCTCCCATCGTGTTCTAGAGGCTGCACGGAGGTCTGCCGAGTGTTTTGCAAGAAGAGAAAGAAAGTTGTCCAAAACAGCTTGCAATCCAATGTTCATGTGAATAGAAAAGGCAGGAGAGTGCTCAGGTACTGTTTTCTCTCAGTTTTCAAGCTGCGCACACAATCGCAGTGTTGTACAGCTTGTTTCATCACCTTTGCGAAGTTGCCGCTCTCTCCGGCTCCCGGAGACGAAGAAGCTGCTTCTTCGCGCAAAGACGATTCTGCCGCTCACAGTGCTCTGCGGTGTGCGCCTTCTGCCGAAAGACGTCCGGGAGCGGTGCTTAGCTCTGCAGAGCACCGTACCTTCGTCTTTAGCCTCTCTTCTCGTCTACATCTTAGCAAAAAGCTTTTCCACTCTGTCTGGCAAGGAGAAACTGTGCCAGCACAGAAAACATCTCCCATCGTGTTCTAGAAGCTGCACGGAGGTCTGCCGAGTGTTTTGCAAGAAGAGAAAGAAAGTTGTCCAAAACAGCTTGCAATCGAATACTCATGTGAATATAAAAGGCAGGAGAGTGGTCAGGTACTGTTTTCTCTCAGTTTTCAAGCTGCGCACACAATCGCAGTGTTGTACAGCTTGTTTCATCACCTTTGCGAAGTTGCCGCTCTCTCCGGCTCCCGGAGACGAAGAAGCTGCTTCTTCGCGCAAAGACGATTCTGCCGCTCACAGTGCTCTGCGGTGTGCGCCTTTTGCCGAAAGAAGCCCAAGAGCGGTGCTTAGCTCTGCAGAGCACAGTACCTTCGTCTTTAGCCTCTCTTCTCGTCTACATCTTAGCAAAAAGCTTTTCCACTCTGTCTGGCAAGGAGAAACTGTGCCAGCACAGAAAACATCTCCCATCGTGTTCTAGAGGCTGCACGGAGGTCTGCCGAGTGTTTTGCAAGAAGAGAAAGCAAGTTGTCCAAAACAGCTTGCAATCGAATGTTCATGTGAATAGAAAAGGCAGGAGAGTGCTCAGGTACTGTTTTCTCTCAGTTGGCAAGCTGCGCACACCATCGCAGTGTTGTACAGCTTGTTTCATCACCTTTGCGAAGTTGCCGCTCTCTCCGGCTCCCGGAGACGAAGAAGCTGCTTCTTCGCGCAAAGACGATTCTGCCGCTCACAGTGCTCTGCGGTGTGCGCCTTCAGCCAAAAGAGGCCCGGGAGCGATGCTTAGCTCTGCAGAGCACCGTACCTTCGTCTTTAGCCTCTCTTCTCGTCTACATCTTAGCAAAAAGCTTTTCCACTCTGTCTGGCAAGGAGAAACAGTGCCAGCACAGAAAACATCTCCCATCGTGTTCTAGAAGCTGCACGGAGGTCTGCCGAGTGTTTTGCAAGAAGAGAAAGAAAGTTGTCCAGAACAGCTTGCAATCGAATATTCATGTGAATAGAAAAGGCAGGAGAGTGGTCAGGTACTGTTTTCTCTCAGTTTTCAAGCTGCGCACACAATCGCAGTGTTGTACAGCTTGTTTCATCACCTTTGCCAAGTTGCCGCTCTCTCCGGCTCCCGGAGACGAAGAAGCTGCTTTTTCGCGCAAAGACGATTCTGCCGCTCACAGTGCTCTGCGGTGTGCGCCTTCTGCCGAAAGAGGTCCGGGAGCGGTGCTTAGCTCTGCAGAGCACCGTACCTTCGTCTTTAGCCTCTCTTCTCGTCTACATCTTAGCAAAAAGCTTTTCCACTCTGTCTGGCAAGGAGAAACTCTGCCAGCACAGAAAACATCTCCCATCGTGTTCTAGAAGCTGCACGGAGGTCTGCCGAGTGTTTTGCAAGAAGAGAAAGAATGTTGTCCAAAACAGCTTGCAATCGAATACTCATGTGAATATAAAAGGAAGGAGAGTGGTCAGGTACTGTTTTCTCTCAGTTTTCAAGCTGCGCACACAATCGCAGTGTTGTACAGCTTGTTTCATCACCTTTGCGAAGTTGCCGCTCTCTCCGGCTCCCGGAGACGAAGAAGCTGCTTCTTCGCGCAAAGACGATTCTGCCGCTCACAGTGCTCTTCGGTGTGCGCCTTCTGCCGTAAGAAGCCCGGGAGCGGTGCTTAGCTCTGCAGAGCACCGTACCTTCGTCTTTAGCCTCTCTTCTCGTCTACATCTTAGCAAAAAGCTTTTCCACTCTGTCTGGCAAGGAGAAACTCTGCCAGCACGGAAAACATATCCTATCGTGTTGTAGAGGCTGCACGGAGGTCTGCCGAGTGTTTTGCAAGAAGAGAAAGAAAGTTGTCCAAAACAGTTTGCAATCGAATGTTCATGTGAATAGAAAAGGCAGGAGAGTGCTCAGGTACTGTTTTCTCACAGTTGGCAAGCTGCGCACACAATCGCAGTGTTGTACAGCTTGTTTCATCACCTTTGCGAAGTTGCCGCTCTCTCCAGCTCCCGGAGACGAAGAAGCTGCTTCTTCGCGCAAAGACGATTCTGCAGCTCACAGTGCTCTGCGGTGTGCGCCTTCTGCCGAAAGAGGTCCGGGAGCGGTGCTTAGCTCTGCAGAGCACCGTATCTTCGTCTTTAGCCTCTCTTCTCGTCTACATCTTAGCAAAAAGCTTTTCCACTCTGTCTGGCAAGGAGAAACTGTGCCAGCACAGAAAACATCTCCCATCGTGTTCTAGAGGCTGCACGGAGGTCTGCCGAGTGTTTTGCAAGAAGAGAAAGCAAGTTGTCCAAAACAGTTTGCAATCGAATATTCATGTGAATAGAAAAGGCAGGAGAGTGCTCAGGTACTGTTTTCTCTCAGTTTTCAAGCTGCGCACACAATCGCAGTGTTGTACAGCTTGTTTCATCACCTTTGCGAAGTTGCCGCTCTCTCCGGCTCCCGGAGACGAAGAAGCTGCTTCTTCGCGCAAAGACGATTCTGCCGCTCACAGTGCTCTGCGGTGTGCGCCTTCTGCCGAAAGAGGTCCGGGAGCGGTGCTTAGCTCTGCAGAGCACCGTACCTTCGTCTTTAGCCTCTCTTCTCGTCTACATCTTAGCAAAAAGCTTTTCCACTCTGTCTGGCAAGGAGAAACTCTGCCAGCACAGAAAACATCTCCCATCGTGTTCTAGAAGCTGCACGGAGGTCTGCCGAGTGTTTTGCAAGAAGAGAAAGAAAGTTGTCCAAAACAGCTTGCAATCGAATGTTCATGTGAATAGAAAAGGCAGGAGAGTGGTCAGGTACTGTTTTCTCTCAGTTTTCAAGCTGCGCACACAATCGCAGTGTTGTACAGCTTGTTTCATCACCTTTGCGAAGTTGCCGCTCTCTCCGGCTCCCGGAGACGAAGAAGCTGCTTCTTCGCGCAAAGACGATTCTGCCGCTCACAGTGCTCTGCGGTGTGCGCCTTCTGCCGAAAGAAGCCCAAGAGCGGTTGTTAGCTCTGCTGAGCACCGTACCTTCGTCTTTAGCCTCTCTTCTCGTCTACATCTTAGCAAAAAGCTTTTCCACTCTGTCTGGCAAGGAGAAACTGTGCCAGCACACAAAACATCTCCCATCGTGTTCTAGAGGCTGCACGGAGGTCTGCCGAGTGTTTTGCAAGAAGAGAAAGCAAGTTGTCCAAAACAGCTTGCAATCCAATGTTCATGTGAATAGAAAAGGCAGAAGAGTGCTCAGGTACTGTTTTCTCTCAGTTGGCAAGCTGCGCACACAATCGCAGTGTTGTACAGCTTGTTTCATCACCTTTGCGAAGTTGCCGCTCTCTCCGGCTCCCGGAGACGAAGAAGCTGCTTCTTCGCGCAAAGACGATTCTGCCGCTCACAGTGCTCTGCGGTGTGCGCCTTCTGCCGAAAGAGGTCCGGGAGCGGTGCTTAGCTCTGCAGAAACCGTACCTTCGTCTTTAGCCTCTCTTCTCGTCTACATCTTAGCAAAAAGCTTTTCCACTCTGTCTGGCAAGGAGAAACTGTGCCAGCACAGAAAACATCTCCCATCGTGTTCTAGAGGCTGCACGGAGGTCTGCCGAGTGTTTTGCAAGAAGAGAAAGCAAGTTGTCCAAAACAGTTTGCAATCGAATATTCATGTGAATAGAAAAGGCAGGAGAGTGGTCAGGTACTGTTTTCTCTCAGTTTTCAAGCTGCGCACACAATCGCAGTGTTGTACAGCTTGTTTCATCACCTTTGCGAAGTTGCCGCTCTCTCCGGCTCCCGGAGACGAAGAAGCTGCTTCTTCGCGCAAAGACGATTCTGCCGCTCACAGTGCACTGCGGTGTGCGCCTTCTGCCGAAAGAGGTCCGGGAGCGGTGCTTAGCTCTGCAGAGCACCGTACCTTCGTCTTTAGCCTCTCTTCTCGTCTACATCTTAGCAAAAAGCTTTTCCACTCTGTCTGGCAAGGAGAAACTGTGCCAGCACAGAAAACATCTCCCATCGTGTTCTAGAGGCTGCACGGAGGTCTGCCGAGTGTTTTGCAAGAAGAGAAAGAAAGTTGTCCAGAACAGCTTGCAATCGAATATTCATGTGAATAGAAAAGGCAGGAGAGTGGTCAGGTACTGTTTTCTCTCAGTTGGCAAGCTGCGCACACAATCGCAGTGTTGTACAGCTTGTTTCATCACCTTTGCGAAGTTGCCGCTCTCTCCGGCTCCCGGAGACGAAGAAGCTGCTTCTTCGCGCAAAGACGATTCTGCCGCTCACAGTGCTCTGCGGTGTGCGCCTTCTGCCGAAAGAAGCCCAAGAGCGGTGCTTAGCTCTGCAGAAACCGTACCTTCGTCTTTAGCCTCTCTTCTCGTCTACATCTTAGCAAAAAGCTTTTCCACTCTGTCTGGCAAGGAGAAACTGTGCCAGCACGGAAAACATCTCCCATCGTGTTCTAGAGGCTGCACGGAGGTCTGCCGAGTGTTTTGCAAGAAGAGAAAGAAAGTTGTCCAAAACAGCTTGCAATCCAATGTTCATGTGAATAGAAAACGCAGGAGAGTGCTCAGGTACTGTTTTTCCTCAGTTTTCAAGCTGCGCACACAATCGCAGTGTTGTACAGCTTGTTTCATCACCTTTGCCAAGTTGCCGCTCTCTCCGGCTCCCGGAGACGAAGAAGCTGCTTCTTCGCGCAAAGACGATTCTGCCGCTCACAGTGCTCTGCGGTGTGCGCCTTTTGCCGAAAGAAGCCCAAGAGCGGTGCTTAGCTCTGCAGAGCACCGTACCTTCGTCTTTAGCCTCTCTTCTCGTCTACATCTTAGCAAAAAGCTTTTCCACTCTGTCTGGCAAGGAGAAACTCTGCCAGCACAGAAAACATCTCCCATCGTGTTCTAGAAGCTGCACGGAGGTCTGCCGAGTGTTTTGCAAGAAGAGAAAGAAAGTTGTCCAAAACAGCTTGCAATCGAATACTCATGTGAATATAAAAGGCAGGAGAGTTGTCAGGTACTGTTTTCTCTCAGTTTTCAAGCTGCGCACACAATCGCAGTGTTGTACAGCTTGTTTCATCACCTTTGCGAAGTTGCCGCTCTCTCCGGCTCCCGGAGACGAAGAAGCTGCTTCTTCGCGCAAAGACGATTCTGCCGCTCACAGTGCACTGCGGTGTGCGCCTTCTGCCGAAAGAGGTCCGGGAGCGGTGCTTAGCTCTGCAGAGCACCGTACCTTCGTCTTTAGCCTCTCTTCTCGTCTACATCTTAGCAAAAAGCTTTTCCACTCTGTCTGGCAAGGAGAAACTGTGCCAGCACAGAAAACATCTCCCATCGTGTTCTAGAAGCTGCACGGAGGTCTGCCGAGTGTTTTGCAAGAAGAGAAGGAAAGTTGTCCAGAACAGCTTGCAATCGAATATTCATGTGAATAGAAAAGGCAGGAGAGTGGTCAGGTACTGTTTTCTCTCAGTTTTCAAGCTGCGCACACAATCGCAGTGTTGTACAGCTTGTTTCATCACCTTTGCCAAGTTGCCGCTCTCTCCGGCTCCCGGAGACGAAGAAGCTGCTTCTTCGCGCAAAGACGATTCTGCCGCTCACAGTGCTCTGCGGTGTGCGCCTTCTGCCGAAAGAGGTCCGGGAGCGGTGCTTAGCTCTGCAGAGCACCGTACCTTCCTCTTTAGCCTCTCTTATCGTCTACATCTTAGCAAAAAGCTTTTCCACTCTGTCTGGCAAGGAGAAACAGTGCCAGCACAGAAAACATCTCCCATCGTGTTCTAGAAGCTGCACGGAGGTCTGCCGAGTGTTTTGCAAGAAGAGAAAGAAAGTTGTCCAAAACAGCTTGCAATCGAATACTCATGTGAATATAAAAGGCAGGAGAGTGGTCAGGTACTGTTTTCTCTCAGTTTTCAAGCTGCGCACACAATCGCAGTGTTGTACAGCTTGTTTCATCACCTTTGCGAAGTTGCCGCTCTCTCCGGCTCCCGGAGACGAAGAAGCTGCTTCTTCGCGCAAAGACGATTCTGCCGCTCACAGTGCTCTGCGGTGTGCGCCTTTTGCCGAAAGAAGCCCAAGAGCGGTGCTTAGCTCTGCAGAGCACCGTACCTTCGTCTTTAGCCTCTCTTCTCGTCTACATCTTAGCAAAAAGCTTTTCCACTCTGTCTGGCAAGGAGAAACTGTGCCAGCACAGAAAACATCTCCCATCGTGTTCTAGAGGCTGCACGGAGGTCTGCCGAGTGTTTTGCAAGAAGAGAAAGCAAGTTGTCCAAAACAGCTTGCAATCGAATGTTCATGTGAATAGAAAAGGCAGGAGAGTGCTCAGGTACTGTTTTCTCTCAGTTGGCAAGCTGCGCACACAATCGCAGTGTTGTACAGCTTGTTTCATCACCTTTGCCAAGTTGCCGCTCTCTCCGGCTCCCGGAGACGAAGAAGCTGCTTCTTCGCGCAAAGACGATTCTGCCGCTCACAGTGCTCTGCGGTGTGCGCCTTCAGCCAAAAGAGGCCCGGGAGCGATGCTTAGCTCTGCAGAGCACCGTATCTTCGTCTTTAGCCTCTCTTCTCGTCTACATCTTAGCAAAAAGCTTTTCCACTCTGTCTGGCAAGGAGAAACTGTGCCAGCACAGAAAACATCTCCCATCGTGTTCTAGAGGCTGCACGGAGGTCTGCCGAGTGTTTTGCAAGAAGAGAAAGAAAGTTGTCCAAAACAGCTTGCAATCCAATGTTCATGTGAATAGAAAAGGCAGGAGAGTGCTCAGGTACTGTTTTCTCTCAGTTTTCAAGCTGCGCACACAATCGCAGTGTTGTACAGCTTGTTTCATCACCTTTGCGAAGTTGCCGCTCTCTCCGGCTCCCGGAGACGAAGAAGCTGCTTCTTCGCGCAAAGACGATTCTGCCGCTCACAGTGCTCTGCGGTGTGCGCCTTCTGCCGAAAGAGGTCCGGGAGCGGTGCTTAGCTCTGCAGAAACCGTACCTTCGTCTTTAGCCTCTCTTCTCGTCTACATCTTAGCAAAAAGCTTTTCCACTCTGTCTGGCAAGGAGAAACAGTGCCAGCACAGAAAACATCTCCCATCGTGTTCTAGAAGCTGCACGGAGGTCTGCCGAGTGTTTTGCAAGAAGAGAAAGAAAGTTGTCCAAAACAGCTTGCAATCGAATATTCATGTGAATAGAAAAGGCAGGAGAGTGGTCAGGTACTGTTTTCTCTCAGTTTTCAAGCTGCGCACACAATCGCAGTGTTGTACAGCTTGTTTCATCACCTTTGCGAAGTTGCCGCTCTCTCCGGCTCCCGGAGACGAAGAAGCTGCTTCTTCGCGCAAAGACGATTCTGCCGCTCACAGTGCTCTGCGGTGTGCGCCTTCTGCCGAAAGAGGTCCGGGAGCGTTGCTTAGCTCTGCAGAGCACCGTATCTTCGTCTTTAGCCTCTCTTCTCGTCTACATCTTAGCAAAAAGCTTTTCCACTCTGTCTGGCAAGGAGAAACTGTGCCAGCACAGAAAACATCTCCCATCGTGTTCTAGAGGCTGCACGGAGGTCTGCCGAGTGTTTTGCAAGAAGAGAAAGCAAGTTGTCCAAAACAGCTTGCAATCCAATGTTCATGTGAATAGAAAAGGCAGGAGAGTGCTCAGGTACTGTTTTCTCTCAGTTTTCAAGCTGCGCACACAATCGCAGTGTTGTACAGCTTGTTTCATCACCTTTGCGAAGTTGCCGCTCTCTCCGGCTCCCGGAGACGAAGAAGCTGCTTCTTCGCGCAAAGACGATTCTGCCGCTCACAGTGCTCTGCGGTGTGCGCCTTCTGCCGAAAGAGGTCCGGGAGCGGTGCTTAGCTCTGCAGATCACCGTACCTTCGTCTTTAGCCTCTCTTCTCGTCTACATCTTAGCAAAAAGCTTTTCCACTCTGTCTGGCAAGGAGAAACAGTGCCAGCACAGAAAACATCTCCCATCGTGTTCTAGAAGCTGCACGGAGGTCTGCCGAGTGTTTTGCAAGATGAGAAAGAAAGTTGTCCAAAACAGCTTGCAATCGAATACTCATGTGAATATAAAAGGCAGGAGAGTGGTCAGGTACTGTTTTCTCTCAGTTTTCAAGCTGCGCACACAATCGCAGTGTTGTACAGCTTGTTTCATCACCTTTGCGAAGTTGCCGCTCTCTCCGGCTCCCGGAGACGAAGAATCTGCTTCTTCGCGCAAAGACGATTCTGCCGCTCACAGTGCTCTGCGGTGTGCGCCTTCTGCCGAAAGAGGTCCGGGAGCGGTGCTTAGCTCTGCAGAAACCGTACCTTCGTCTTTAGCCTCTCTTCTCGTCTACATCTTAGCTAAAAGCTTTTCCACTCTGTCTGGCAAGGAGAAACAGTGCCAGCACAGAAAACATCTCCCATCGTGTTCTAGAAGCTGCACGGAGGTCTGCCGAGTGTTTTGCAAGAAGAGAAAGAAAGTTGTCCAAAACAGCTTGCAATCGAATATTCATGTGAATAGAAAAGGCAGGAGAGTGGTCAGGTACTGTTTTCTCTCAGTTTTCAAGCTGCGCACACAATCGCAGTGTTGTACAGCTTGTTTCATCACCTTTGCGAAGTTGCCGCTCTCTCCGGCTCCCGGAGACGAAGAAGCTGCTTCTTCGCGCAAAGACGATTCTGCCGCTCACAGTGCTCTGCGGTGTGCGCCTTCTGCCGAAAGAGGTCCGGGAGCGTTGCTTAGCTCTGCAGAGCACCGTATCTTCGTCTTTAGCCTCTCTTCTCGTCTACATCTTAGCAAAAAGCTTTTCCACTCTGTCTGGCAAGGAGAAACTGTGCCAGCACAGAAAACATCTCCCATCGTGTTCTAGAGGCTGCACGGAGGTCTGCCGAGTGTTTTGCAAGAAGAGAAAGCAAGTTGTCCAAAACAGCTTGCAATCCAATGTTCATGTGAATAGAAAAGGCAGGAGAGTGCTCAGGTACTGTTTTCTCTCAGTTTTCAAGCTGCGCACACAATCGCAGTGTTGTACAGCTTGTTTCATCACCTTTGCGAAGTTGCCGCTCTCTGCGGCTCCCGGAGACGAAGAAGCTGCTTCTTCGCGCAAAGACGATTCTGCCGCTCACAGTGCTCTGCGGTGTGCGCCTTCTGCCGAAAGAGGTCCGGGAGCGGTGCTTAGCTCTGCAGATCACCGTACCTTCGTCTTTAGCCTCTCTTCTCGTCTACATCTTAGCAAAAAGCTTTTCCACTCTGTCTGGCAAGGAGAAACAGTGCCAGCACAGAAAACATCTCCCATCGTGTTCTAGAAGCTGCACGGAGGTCTGCCGAGTGTTTTGCAAGATGAGAAAGAAAGTTGTCCAAAACAGCTTGCAATCGAATACTCATGTGAATATAAAAGGCAGGAGAGTGGTCAGGTACTGTTTTCTCTCAGTTTTCAAGCTGCGCACACAATCGCAGTGTTGTACAGCTTGTTTCATCACCTTTGCGAAGTTGCCGCTCTCTCCGGCTCCCGGAGACGAAGAATCTGCTTCTTCGCGCAAAGACGATTCTGCCGCTCACAGTGCTCTGCGGTGTGCTCCTTTTGCCGAAAGAAGCCCAAGAGCGGTGCTTAGCTCTGCAGAGCACAGTACCTTCGTCTTTAGCCTCTCTTCTCGTCTACATCTTAGCAAAAAGCTTTTCCACTCTGTCTGGCAAGGAGAAACTGTGCCAGCACAGAAAACATCTCCCATCGTGTTCTAGAGGCTGCACGGAGGTCTGCCGAGTGTTTTGCAAGAAGAGAAAGCAAGTTGTCCAAAACAGCTTGCAATCGAATGTTCATGAGAATAGAAAAGGCAGGAGAGTGCTCAGGTACTGTTTTCTCTCAGTTTCCAAGCTGCGCACACAATCGCAGTGTTGTACAGCTTGTTTCATCACCTTTGCCAAGTTGCCGCTCTCTCCGGCTCCCGGAGACGAAGAAGCTGCTTCTTCGCGCAAAGACGATTCTGCCGCTCACAGTGCTCTGCGGTGTGCGCCTTCAGCCAAAAGAGGCCCGGGAGCGATGCTTAGCTCTGCAGAGCACCGTATCTTCGTCTTTAGCCTCTCTTCTCGTCTACATCTTAGCAAAAAGCTTTTCCACTCTGTCTGGCAAGGAGAAACTGTGCCAGCACAGAAAACATCTCCCATCGTGTTCTAGAGGCTGCACGGAGGTCTGCCGAGTGTTTTGCAAGAAGAGAAAGAAAGTTGTCCAAAACAGCTTGCAATCCAATGTTCATGTGAATAGAAAAGGCAGGAGAGTGCTCAGGTACTGTTTTCTCTCAGTTTTCAAGCTGCGCACACAATCGCAGTGTTGTACAGCTTGTTTCATCACCTTTGCGAAGTTGCCGCTCTCTCCGGCTCCCGGAGACGAAGAAGCTGCTTCTTCGCGCAAAGACGATTCTGCCGCTCACAGTGCTCTGCGGTGTGCGCCTTCTGCCGAAAGAGGTCCGGGAGCGCTGCTTAGCTCTGCAGAAACCGTACCTTCGTCTTTAGCCTCTCTTCTCGTCTACATCTTAGCAAAAAGCTTTTCCACTCTGTCTGGCAAGGAGAAACAGTGCCAGCACAGAAAACATCTCCCATCGTGTTCTAGAAGCTGCACGGAGGCCTGCCGAGTGTTTTGCAAGAAGAGAAAGAAAGTTGTCCAAAACAGCTTGCAATCGAATACTCATGTGAATATAAAAGGCAGGAGAGTGGTCAGGTACTGTTTTCTCTCAGTTTTCAAGCTGCGCACACAATCGCAGTGTTGTAAAGCTTGTTTCATCACCTTTGCGAAGCTGCCGCTCTCTCCGGCTCCCGGAGACGAAGAAGCTGCTTCTTCGCGCAAAGACGATTCTGCCGCTCACAGTGCTCTGCGGTGTGCGCCTTCTGCCGAAAGAGGTCCGGGAGCGGTGCTTAGCTCTGCAGAGCACCGTACCTTCGTCTTTAGCCTCTCTTCTCGTCTACATCTTAGCAAAAAGCTTTTCCACTCTGTCTGGCAAGGAGAAACAGTGCCAGCACAGAAAACATCTCCCATCGTGTTCTAGAAGCTGCACGGAGGTCTGCCGAGTGTTTTGCAAGAAGAGAAAGCAAGTTGTCCAAAACAGCTTGCAATCGAATGTTCATGTGAATAGAAAAGGCAGGAGAGTGCTCAGGTACTGTTTTCTCTCAGTTGGCAAGCTGCGCACACAATCGCAGTGTTGTACAGCTTGTTTCATCACCTTTGCGAAGTTGCCGCTCTCTCCGGCTCCCGGAGACGAAGAAGCTGCTTCTTCGCGCAAAGACGATTCTGCCGCTACAGTGCTCTGCGGTGTGTGTCTTCAGTCGAAAGAGCCCCAGAAGCGGTGCTTAGCTCTGCAGAGCACCGTACCTTCGTCTTTAGCCTCTCTTCTCGTCTACATCTTAGCAAAAAGCTTTTCCACTCTGTCTGGCAAGGAGAAACTGTGCCAGCACACAAAACATCTCCCATCGTGTTCTAGAAGCTGCACGGAGGTCTGCCGAGTGTTTTGCAAGAAGAGAAAGAAAGTTGTCCAGAACAGCTTGCAATCGAATATTCATGTGAATAGAAAAGGCAGGAGAGTGGTCAGGTACTGTTTTCTCTCAGTTTTCAAGCTGCGCACACAATCGCAGTGTTGTACAGCTTGTTTCATCACCTTTGCGAAGTTGCCGCTCTCTCCGGCTCCCGGAGACGAAGAATCTGCTTCTTCGCGCAAAGACGATTCTGCCGCTCACAGTGCTCTGCGGTGTGCTCCTTTTGCCGAAAGAAGCCCAAGAGCGGTGCTTAGCTCTGCAGAGCACAGTACCTTCGTCTTTAGCCTCTCTTCTCGTCTACATCTTAGCAAAAAGCTTTTCCACTCTGTCTGGCAAGGAGAAACTGTGCCAGCACAGAAAACATCTCCCATCGTGTTCTAGAGGCTGCACGGAGGTCTGCCGAGTGTTTTGCAAGAAGAGAAAGCAAGTTGTCCAAAACAGCTTGCAATCGAATGTTCATGTGAATAGAAAAGGCAGGAGAGTGCTCAGGTACTGTTTTCTCACAGTTTCCAAGCTGCGCACACAATCGCAGTGTTGTACAGCTTGTTTCATCACCTTTGCCAAGTTGCCGCTCTCTCCGGCTCCCGGAGACGAAGAAGCTGCTTCTTCGCGCAAAGACGATTCTGCCGCTCACAGTGCTCTGCGGTGTGCGCCTTCTGCCGAAAGAGGTCCGGGAGCGGTGCTTAGCTCTGCAGAGCACCGTACCTTCGTCTTTAGCCTCTCTTCTCGTCTACATCTTAGCAAAAAGCTTTTCCACTCTGTCTGGCAAGGAGAAACTCTGCCAGCACAGAAAACATCTCCCATCGTGTTCTAGAAGCTGCACGGAGGTCTGCCGAGTGTTTTGCAAGAAGAGAAAGAAAGTTGTCCAAAACAGCTTGCAATCGAATACTCATGTGAATATAAAAAGCAGGAGAGTGGTCAGGTACTGTTTTCTCTCAGTTTTCAAGCTGCGCACACAATCGCAGTGTTGTACAGCTTGTTTCATCACCTTTGCGAAGTTGCCGCTCTCTCCGGCTCCCGGAGACGAAGAAGCTGCTTCTTCGCGCAAAGACGATTCTGCCGCTCACAGTGCACTGCGGTGTGCGCCTTCTGCCGAAAGAGGACCGGGAGCGGTGCTTAGCTCTGCAGAGCACCGTACCTTCGTCTTTAGCCTCTCTTCTCGTCTACATCTTAGCAAAAAGCTTTTCCACTCTGTCTGGCAAGGAGAAACTGTGCCAGCACACAAAACATCTCCCATCGTGTTCTAGAAGCTGCACGGAGGTCTGCCGAGTGTTTTGCAAGAAGAGAAAGAATGTTGTCCAAAACAGCTTGCAATCGAATACTCATGTGAATATAAAAGGAAGGAGAGTGGTCAGGTACTGTTTTCTCTCAGTTTTCAAGCTGCGCACACAATCGCAGTGTTGTACAGCTTGTTTCATCACCTTTGCGAAGTTGCCGCTCTCTCCGGCTCCCGGAGACGAAGAAGCTGCTTCTTCGCGCAAAGACGATTCTGCCGCTACAGTGCTCTTCGGTGTGCGCCTTCTGCCGAAAGAAGCCCGGGAGCGGTGCTTAGCTCTGCAGAGCACCGTACCTTCGTCTTTAGCCTCTCTTCTCGTCTACATCTTAGCAAAAAGCTTTTCCACTCTGTCTGGCAAGGAGAAACTCTGCCAGCACGGAAAACATATCCTATCGTGTTCTAGAGGCTGCACGGAGGTCTGCCGAGTGTTTTGCAAGAAGAGAAAGAAAGTTGTCCAAAACAGTTTGCAATCGAATGTTCATGTGAATAGAAAAGGCAGGAGAGTGCTCAGGTACTGTTTTCTCACAGTTGGCAAGCTGCGCACACAATCGCAGTGTTGTACAGCTTGTTTCATCACCTTTGCCAAGTTGCCGCTCTCTCCAGCTCCCGGAGACGAAGAAGCTGCTTCTTCGCGCAAAGACGATTCTGCAGCTCACAGTGCTCTGCGGTGTGCGCCTTCTGCCGAAAGAGGTCCGGGAGCGGTGCTTAGCTCTGCAGAGCACCGTACCTTCGTCTTTAGCCTCTCTTCTCGTCTACATCTTAGCAAAAAGCTTTTCCACTCTGTCTGGCAAGGAGAAACCCTGCCAGCACGGAAAACATCTCCCATCGTGTTCTAGAAGCTGCACGGAGGTCTGCCGAGTGTTTTGCAAGAAGAGAAAGAAAGTTGTCCAAAACAGCTTGCAATCGAATACTCATGTGAATATAAAAGGCAGGAGAGTGGTCAGGTACTGTTTTCTCTCAGTTTTCAAGCTGCGCACACAATCGCAGTGTTGTACAGCTTGTTTCATCACCTTTGCGAAGTTGCCGCTCTCTCCGGCTCCCGGAGACGAAGAAGCTGCTTCTTCGCGCAAAGACGATTCTGCCGCTCACAGTGCTCTGCGGTGTGCGCCTTCTGCCAAAAGAGGTCCGGGAGCGTTGCTTTGCTCTGCAGAGCACCGGATCTTCGTCTTTAGCCTCTCTTCTCGTCTACATCTTAGCAAAAAGCTTTTCCACTCTGTCTGGCAAGGAGTAACAGTGCCAGCACAGAAAACATCTCCCATCGTGTTCTAGAAGCTGCACGGAGGTCTGCCGAGTGTTTTGCAAGAAGAGAAAGCAAGTTGTCCAAAACAGCTTGCAATCGAATGTTCATGTGAATAGAAAAGGCAGGAGAGTGCTCAGGTACTGTTTTCTCTCAGTTTTCAAGCTGCGCACACCATCGCAGTGTTGTATAGCTTGTTTCATCACCTTTGCGAAGTTGCCGCTCTCTCCGGCTCCCGGAGACGAAGAAGCTGCTTCTTCGCACAAAGACGATTCTGCCGCTACAGTGCTCTGCGGTGTGTGTCTTCAGTCGAAAGAGCCCCAGAAGCGGTGCTTAGCTCTGCAGAGCACCGTACCTTCGTCTTTAGCCTCTCTTCTCGTCTACATCTTAGCAAAAAGCTTTTCCACTCTGTCTGGCAAGGAGAAACTGTGCCAGCACAGAAAACATCTCCCATCGTGTTCTAGAGGCTGCACGGAGGTCTGCCGAGTGTTTTGCAAGAAGAGAAAGAAAGTTGTCCAAAACAGCTTGCAATCGAATGTTCATGTGAATAGAAAAGGCAGGAGAGTGCTCAGGTACTGTTTTCTCTCAGTTGGCAAGCTGCGCACACAATCGCAGTGTTGTACAGCTTGTTTCATCACCTTTGCGAAGTTGCCGCTCTCTCCGGCTCCCGGAGACGAAGAAGCTGCTTCTTCGCGCAAAGACGATTCTGCCGCTCACAGTGCACTGCGGTGTGCGCCTTCTGCCGAAAGAGGACCGGGAGCGGTGCTTAGCTCTGCAGAGCACCGTACCTTCGTCTTTAGCCTCTCTTCTCGTCTACATCTTAGCAAAAAGCTTTTCCACTCTGTCTGGCAAGGAGAAACTGTGCCAGCACAGAAAACATCTCCCATCGTGTTGTAGAGGCTGCACGGAGGTCTGCCGAGTGTTTTGCAAGAAGAGAAAGAAAGTTGTCCAAAACAGCTTGCAATCCAATGTTCATGTGAATAGAAAAGGCAGGAGAGTGCTCAGGTACTGTTTTCTCTCAGTTTTCAAGCTGCGCACACAATCGCAATGTTGTACAGCTTGTTTCATCACCTTTGCGAAGTTGCCGCTCTCTCCGGCTCCCGGAGACGAAGAAGCTGCTTCTTCGCGCAAAGACGATTCTGCCGCTCACAGTGCTCTGCGGTGTGCGCCTTCTGCCGAAAGAGGTCCGGGAGCGCTGCTTAGCTCTGCAGAAACCGTACCTTCGTCTTTAGCCTCTCTTCTCGTCTACATCTTAGCAAAAAGCTTTTCCACTCTGTCTGGCAAGGAGAAACAGTGCCAGCACAGAAAATATCTCCCATCGTGTTCTAGAAGCTGCACGGAGGTCTGCCGAGTGTTTTGCAAGAAGAGAAAGCAAGTTGTCCAAAACAGCTTGCAATCGAATGTTCATGTGAATAGAAAAGGCAGGAGAGTGCTCAGGTACTGTTTTCTCTCAGTTGGCAAGCTGCGCACACAATCGCAGTGTTGTACAGCTTGTTTCATCACCTTTGCGAAGTTGCCGCTCTCTCCGGCTCCCGGAGACGAAGAAGCTTCTTCTTCGCGCAAAGACGATTCTGCCGCTCACAGTGCTCTGCGGTGTGCGCCTTCTGCCGAAAGAAGCCCAAGAGCGGTGCTTAGCTCTGCAGAAACCGTACCTTCGTCTTTAGCCTCTCTTCTCGTCTATATCTTAGCAAAAAGCTTTTCCACTCTGTCTGGCAAGGAGAAACTGTGCCAGCACGGAAAACATCTCCCATCGTGTTCTAGAGGCTGCACGGAGGTCTGCCGAGTGTTTTGCAAGAAGAGAAAGAAAGTTGTCCAAAACAGCTTGCAATCCAATGTTCATGTGAATAGAAAAGGCAGGAGAGTGCTCAGGTACTGTTTTCTCTCAGTTTTCAAGCTGCGCACACAATCGCAGTGTTGTACAGCTTGTTTCATCACCTTTGCGAAGTTGCCGCTCTCTCCGGCTCCCGGAGACGAAGAAGCTGCTTCTTCGCGCAAAGACGATTCTGCCGCTCACAGTGCACTGCGGTTTGCGCCTTCTGCCGAAAGAGGTCCGGGAGCGGTGCTTAGCTCTGCAGAGCACCGTACCTTCGTCTTTAGCCTCTCTTCTCGTCTACATCTTAGCAAAAAGCTTTTCCACTCTGTCTGGCAAGGAGAAACTGTGCCAGCACACAAAACATCTCCCATCGTGTTCTAGAAGCTGCACGGAGGTCTGCCGAGTGTTTTGCAAGAAGAGAAAGAATGTTGTCCAAAACAGCTTGCAATCGAATACTCATGTGAATATAAAAGGAAGGAGAGTGGTCAGGTACTGTTTTCTCTCAGTTTTCAAGCTGCGCACACAATCGCAGTGTTGTACAGCTTGTTTCATCACCTTTGCGAAGTTGCCGCTCTCTCCGGCTCCCGGAGACGAAGAAGCTGCTTCTTCGCGCAAAGACGATTCTGCCGCTCACAGTGCTCTTCGGTGTGCGCCTTCTGCCGAAAGAAGCCCGGGAGCGGTGCTTAGCTCTGCAGAGCACCGTACCTTCGTCTTTAGCCTCTCTTCTCGTCTACATCTTAGCAAAAAGCTTTTCCACTCTGTCTGGCAAGGAGAAACTCTGCCAGCACGGAAAACATATCCTATCGTGTTCTAGAGGCTGCACGGAGGTCTGCCGAGTGTTTTGCAAGAAGAGAAAGAAAGTTGTCCAAAACAGTTTGCAATCGAATGTTCATGTGAATAGAAAAGGCAGGAGAGTGCTCAGGTACTGTTTTCTCACAGTTGGCAAGCTGCGCACACAATCGCAGTGTTGTACAGCTTGTTTCATCACCTTTGCCAAGTTGCCGCTCTCTCCAGCTCCCGGAGACGAAGAAGCTGCTTCTTCGCGCAAAGACGATTCTGCAGCTCACAGTGCTCTGCGGTGTGCGCCTTCTGCCGAAAGAGGTCCGGGAGCGGTGCTTAGCTCTGCAGAGCACCGTATCTTCGTCTTTAGCCTCTCTTCTCGTCTACATCTTAGCAAAAAGCTTTTCCACTCTGTCTGGCAAGGAGAAACTGTGCCAGCACAGAAAACATCTCCCATCGTGTTCTAGAGGCTGCACGGAGGTCTGCCGAGTGTTTTGCAAGAAGAGAAAGCAAGTTGTCCAAAACAGTTTGCAATCGAATATTCATGTGAATAGAAAAGGCAGGAGAGTGGTCAGGTACTGTTTTCTCTCAGTTTTCAAGCTGCGCACACAATCGCAGTGTTGTACAGCTTGTTTCATCACCTTTGCGAAGTTGCCGCTCTCTCCGGCTCCCGGAGACGAAGAAGCTGCTTCTTCACGCAAAGACGATTCTGCCGCTCACAGTGCTCTGCGGTGTGCGCCTTCTGCCGAAAGAGGTCCGGGAGCGGTGCTTAGCTCTGCAGAGCACCGTACCTTCGTCTTTAGCCTCTCTTCTCGTCTACATCTTAGCAAAAAGCTTTTCCACTCTGTCTGGCAAGGAGAAACTGTGCCAGCACAGAAAACATCTCCCATCGTGTTCTAGAAGCTGCACGGAGGTCTGCCGAGTGTTTTGCAAGAAGAGAAAGAAAGTTGTCCAAAACAGCTTGCATTCGAATACTCATGTGAATATAAAAGGCAGGAGAGTGGTCAGGTACTGTTTTCTCTCAGTTTTCAAGCTGCGCACACAATCGCAGTGTTGTACAGCTTGTTTCATCACCTTTGCGAAGTTGCCGCTCTCTCCGGCTCCCGGAGACGAAGAATCTGCTTCTTCGCCGAAAGACGATTCTGCCGCTCACAGTGCTCTGCGGTGTGCTCCTTCTGCCGAAAGAAGCCCAAGAGCGGTGCTTAGCTCTGCAGAGCACAGTACCTTCGTCTTTAGCCTCTCTTCTCGTCTACATCTTAGCAAAAAGCTTTTCCACTCTGTCTGGCAAGGAGAAACTGTGCCAGCACAGAAAACATCTCCCATCGTGTTCTAGAGGCTGCACGGAGGTCTGCCGAGTGTTTTGCAAGAAGAGAAAGAAAGTTGTCCAAAACAGCTTGCAATCGAATGTTCATGTGAATAGAAAAGGCAGGAGAGTGGTCAGGTACTGTTTTCTCTCAGTTTCCAATCTGCGCACACAATCGCAGTGTTGTACAGCTTGTTTCATCACCTTTGCCAAGTTGCCGCTCTCTCCGGCTCCCGGAGACGAAGAAGCTGCTTCTTCGCGCAAAGACGATTCTGCCGCTCACAGTGCTCTGCGGTGTGCGCCTTCAGCCAAAAGAGGCCCGGGAACGATGCTTAGCTCTGCAGAGCACCGTATCTTCGTCTTTAGCCTCTCTTCTCGTCTACATCTTAGCAAAAAGCTTTTCCACTCTGTCTGGCAAGGAGAAACTGTGCCAGCACAGAAAACATCTCCCATCGTGTTCTAGAGGCTGCACGGAGGTCTGCCGAGTGTTTTGCAAGAAGAGAAAGAAAGTTGTCCAAAACAGCTTGCAATCCAATGTTCATGTGAATAGAAAAGGCAGGAGAGTGCTCAGGTACTGTTTTCTCTCAGTTTTCAAGCTGCGCACACAATCGCAGTGTTGTACAGCTTGTTTCATCACCTTTGCGAAGTTGCCGCTCTCTCCGGCTCCCGGAGACGAAGAAGCTGCTTCTTCGCGCAAAGACGATTCTGCCGCTCACAGTGCTCTGCGGTGTGCGCCTTCTGCCGAAAGAGGTCCGGGAGCGGTGCTTAGCTCTGCAGAAACCGTACCTTCGTCTTTAGCCTCTCTTCTCGTCTACATCTTAGCTAAAAGCTTTTCCACTCTGTCTGGCAAGGAGAAACTCTGCCAGAACAGAAAACATCTCCCATCGTGTTCTAGAAGCTGCACGGAGGTCTGCCGAGTGTTTTGCAAGAAGAGAAAGAAAGTTGTCCAAAACAGCTTGCAATCGAATATTCATGTGAATAGAAAAGGCAGGAGAGTGGTCAGGTACTGTTTTCTCTCAGTTATCAAGCTGGGCACACAATCGCAGTGTTGTACAGCTTGTTTCATCACCTTTGCGAAGTTGCCGCTCTCTCCGGCTCCCGGAGACGAAGAAGCTGCTTCTTCGCGCAAAGACGATTCTGCCGCTCACAGTGCTCTGCGGTGTGCGCCTTCTGCCGAAAGAGGTCCGGGAGCGCTGCTTAGCTCTGCAGAGCACCGTATCTTCGTCTTTAGCCTCTCTTCTCGTCTACATCTTAGCAAAAAGCTTTTCCACTCTGTCTGGCAAGGAGAAACTGTGCCAGCACAGAAAACATCTCCCATCGTGTTCTAGAAGCTGCACGGAGGTCTGCCGAGTGTTTTGCAAGAAGAGAAAGCAAGTTGTCCAAAACAGCTTGCAATCGAATGTTCATGTGAATAGAAAAGGCAGGAGAGTGCTCAGGTACTGTTTTCTCTCAGTTGGCAAGCTGCGCACACCATCGCAGTGTTGTACAGCTTGTTTCATCACCTTTGCGAAGTTGCCGCTCTCTCCGGCTCCCGGAGACGAAGAAGCTGCT
The DNA here is from genome assembly GCF_028551555.1 of Melozone crissalis. Taxonomy (NCBI): domain Eukaryota; kingdom Metazoa; phylum Chordata; class Aves; order Passeriformes; family Passerellidae; genus Melozone; species Melozone crissalis. The sequence goes on along the minus strand of NW_026535941.1, from coordinate 118,890 downwards.
TCTTCGCGGAAAGACGATTCTGCCGCTCACAGTGCTCTGCGGTGTGCGCCTTCTGCCGAAAGAGGTCCGGGAGCGGTGCTTAGCTCTGCAGAAACCGTACCTTCGTCTTTAGCCTCTCTTCTCGTCTACATCTTAGCAAAAAGCTTTTCCACTCTGTCTGGCAAGGAGAAACAGTGCCAGCACAGAAAACATCTCCCATCGTGTTCTAGAAGCTGCACGGAGGTCTGCCGAGTGTTTTGCAAGAAGAGAAAGAAAGTTGTCCAAAACAGCTTGCAATCGAATATTCATGTGAATAGAAAAGGCAGGAGAGTGGTCAGGTACTGTTTTCTCTCAGTTTTCAAGCTGCGCACACAATCGCAGTGTTGTACAGCTTGTTTCATCACCTTTGCGAAGTTGCCGCTCTCTCCGGCTCCCGGAGACGAAGAAGCTGCTTCTTCGCGCAAAGACGATTCTGCCGCTCAAAGTGCTCTGCGGTGTGCGCCTTCTGCCAAAAGAGGTCCGGGAGCGTTGCTTAGCTCTGCAGAGCACCGGATCTTCGTCTTTAGCCTCTCTTCTCGTCTACATCTTAGCAAAAAGCTTTTCCACTCTGTCTGGCAAGGAGAAACAGTGCCAGCACAGAAAACATCTCCCATCGTGTTCTAGAAGCTGCACGGAGGTCTGCCGAGTGTTTTGCAAGAAGAGAAAGCAAGTTGTCCAAAACAGCTTGCAATCGAATGTTCATGTGAATAGAAAAGGCAGGAGAGTGCTCAGGTACTGTTTTCTCTCAGTTTTCAAGCTGCGCACACAATCGCAGTGTTGTACAGCTTGTTTCATCACCTTTGCGAAGTTGCCGCTCTCTCCGGCTCCCGGAGACGAAGAAGCTGCTTCTTCGCGCAAAGACGATTCTGCCGCTCACAGTGCTCTGCGGTGTGCGCCTTCTGCCGAAAGAGGTCCGGGAGCGGTGCTTAGCTCTGCAGAAACCGTACCTTCGTCTTTAGCCTCTCTTCTCGTCTACATCTTAGCTAAAAGCTTTTCCACTCTGTCTGGCAAGGAGAAACAGTGCCAGCACAGAAAACATCTCCCATCGTGTTCTAGAGGCTGCACGGAGGTCTGCCGAGTGTTTTGCAAGAAGAGAAAGAAAGTTGTCCAAAACAGCTTGCAATCGAATATTCATGTGAATAGAAAAGGCAGGAGAGTGGTCAGGTACTGTTTTCTCTCAGTTTTCAAGCTGCGCACACAATCGCAGTGTTGTACAGCTTGTTTCATCACCTTTGCGAAGTTGCCGCTCTCTCCGGCTCCCGGAGACGAAGAAGCTGCTTCTTCGCGCAAAGACGATTCTGCCGCTCACAGTGCTCTGCGGCGTGCGCCTTCTGCCAAAAGAAGCCCGGGAGCGTTGCTTAGCTCTGCAGAGCACCGGATCTTCGTCTTTAGCCTCTCTTCTCGTCTACATCTTAGCAAAAAGCTTTTCCACTCTGTCTGGCAAGGAGAAACAGTGCCAGCACAGAAAACATCTCCCATCGTGTTCTAGAAGCTGCACGGAGGTCTGCCGAGTGTTTTGCAAGAAGAGAAAGCAAGTTGTCCAAAACAGCTTGCAATCGAATGTTCATGTGAATAGAAAAGGCAGGAGAGTGCTCAGGTACTGTTTTCTCTCAGTTTTCAAGCTGCGCACACCATCGCAGTGTTGTATAGCTTGTTTCATCACCTTTGCGAAGTTGCCGCTCTCTCCGGCTCCCGGAGACGAAGAAGCTGCTTCTTCGCACAAAGACGATTCTGCCGCTACAGTGCTCTGCGGTGTGTGTCTTCAGTCGAAAGAGCCCCATAAGCGGTGCTTAGCTCTGCAGAGCACCGTACCTTCGTCTTTAGCCTCTCTTCTCGTCTACATCTTAGCAAAAAGCTTTTCCACTCTGTCTGGCAAGGAGAAACTGTGCCAGCACAGAAAACATCTCCCATCGTGTTCTAGAGGCTGCACGGAGGTCTGCCGAGTGTTTTGCAAGAAGAGAAAGAAAGTTGTCCAAAACAGCTTGCAATCCAATGTTCATGTGAATAGAAAAGGCAGGAGAGTGCTCAGGTACTGTTTTCTCTCAGTTTTCAAGCTGCGCACACAATCGCAATGTTGTACAGCTTGTTTCATCACCTTTGCGAAGTTGCCGCTCTCTCCGGCTCCCGGAGACGAAGAAGCTGCTTCTTCGCGCAAAGACGATTCTGCCGCTCACAGTGCTCTGCGGTGTGCGCCTTCTGCCGAAAGAGGTCCGGGAGCGCTGCTTAGCTCTGCAGAAACCGTACCTTCGTCTTTAGCCTCTCTTCTCGTCTACATCTTAGCAAAAAGCTTTTCCACTCTGTCTGGCAAGGAGAAACAGTGCCAGCACAGAAAATATCTCCCATCGTGTTCTAGAAGCTGCACGGAGGTCTGCCGAGTGTTTTGCAAGAAGAGAAAGCAAGTTGTCCAAAACAGCTTGCAATCGAATGTTCATGTGAATAGAAAAGGCAGGAGAGTGCTCAGGTACTGTTTTCTCTCAGTTGGCAAGCTGCGCACACAATCGCAGTGTTGTACAGCTTGTTTCATCACCTTTGCGAAGTTGCCGCTCTCTCCGGCTCCCGGAGACGAAGAAGCTTCTTCTTCGCGCAAAGACGATTCTGCCGCTCACAGTGCTCTGCGGTGTGCGCCTTCTGCCGAAAGAAGCCCAAGAGCGGTGCTTAGCTCTGCAGAAACCGTACCTTCGTCTTTAGCCTCTCTTCTCGTCTACATCTTAGCTAAAAGCTTTTCCACTCTGTCTGGCAAGGAGAAACTGTGCCAGCACGGAAAACATCTCCCATCGTGTTCTAGAGGCTGCACGGAGGTCTGCCGAGTGTTTTGCAAGAAGAGAAAGAAAGTTGTCCAAAACAGCTTGCAATCCAATGTTCATGTGAATAGAAAACGCAGGAGAGTGCTCAGGTACTGTTTTTCCTCAGTTTTCAAGCTGCGCACACAATCGCAGTGTTGTACAGCTTGTTTCATCACCTTTGCCAAGTTGCCGCTCTCTCCGGCTCCCGGAGACGAAGAAGCTGCTTCTTCGCGCAAAGACGATTCTGCCGCTCACAGTGCTCTGCGGTGTGCGGCTTCTGCCGAAAGAGGTCCGGGAGCGGTGCTTAGCTCTGCAGAGCACCGTACCTTCGTCTTTAGCCTCTCTTCTCGTCTACATCTTAGCAAAAAGCTTTTCCACTCTGTCTGGCAAGGAGAAACTCTGCCAGCACAGAAAACATCTCCCATCGTGTTCTAGAAGCTGCACGGAGGTCTGCCGAGTGTTTTGCAAGAAGAGAAAGAAAGTTGTCCAAAACAGCTTGCAATCGAATACTCATGTGAATATAAAAAGCAGGAGAGTGGTCAGGTACTGTTTTCTCTCAGTTTTCAAGCTGCGCACACAATCGCAGTGTTGTACAGCTTGTTTCATCACCTTTGCCAAGTTGCCGCTCTCTCCGGCTCCCGGAGACGAAGAAGCTGCTTCTTCGCGCAAAGACGATTCTGCCGCTCACAGTGCACTGCGGTGTGCGCCTTCTGCCGAAAGAGGTCCGGGAGCGGTGCTTAGCTCTGCAGAGCACCGTACCTTCGTCTTTAGCCTCTCTTCTCGTCTACATCTTAGCAAAAAGCTTTTCCACTCTGTCTGGCAAGGAGAAACAGTGCCAGCACAGAAAACATCTCCCATCGTGTTCTAGAAGCTGCACGGAGGTCTGCCGAGTGTTTTGCAAGAAGAGAAAGAATGTTGTCCAAAACAGCTTGCAATCGAATACTCATGTGAATATAAAAGGAAGGAGAGTGGTCAGGTACTGTTTTCTCTCAGTTTTCAAGCTGCGCACACAATCGCAGTGTTGTACAGCTTGTTTCATCACCTTTGCGAAGTTGCCGCTCTCTCCGGCTGCCGGAGACGAAGAAGCTGCTTCTTCGCGCAAAGACGATTCTGCCGCTCACAGTGCTCTTCGGTGTGCGCCTTCTGCCGAAAGAAGCCCGGGAGCGGTGCTTAGCTCTGCAGAGCACCGTACCTTCGTCTTTAGCCTCTCTTCTCGTCTACATCTTAGCAAAAAGCTTTTCCACTCTGTCTGGCAAGGAGAAACTCTGCCAGCACGGAAAACATATCCTATCGTGTTCTAGAGGCTGCACGGAGGTCTGCCGAGTGTTTTGCAAGAAGAGAAAGAAAGTTGTCCAAAACAGTTTGCAATCGAATGTTCATGTGAATAGAAAAGGCAGGAGAGTGCTCAGGTACTGTTTTCTCTCAGTTGGCAAGCTGCGCACACAATCGCAGTGTTGTACAGCTTGTTTCATCACCTTTGCCAAGTTGCCGCTCTCTCCAGCTCCCGGAGACGAAGAAGCTGCTTCTTCGCGCAAAGACGATTCTGCAGCTCACAGTGCTCTGCGGTGTGCGCCTTCTGCCGAAAGAGGTCCGCGAGCGGTGCTTAGCTCTGCAGAGCACCGTATCTTCGTCTTTAGCCTCTCTTCTCGTCTACATCTTAGCAAAAAGCTTTTCCACTCTGTCTGGCAAGGAGAAACTGTGCCAGCACAGAAAACATCTCCCATCGTGTTCTAGAGGCTGCACGGAGGTCTGCCGAGTGTTTTGCAAGAAGAGAAAGCAAGTTGTCCAAAACAGTTTGCAATCGAATATTCATGTGAATAGAAAAGGCAGGAGAGTGGTCAGGTACTGTTTTCTCTCAGTTTTCAAGCTGCGCACACAATCGCAGTGTTGTACAGCTTGTTTCATCACCTTTGCGAAGTTGCCGCTCTCTCCGGCTCCCGGAGACGAAGAAGCTGCTTCTTCACGCAAAGACGATTCTGCCGCTCACAGTGCTCTGCGGTGTGCGCCTTCTGCCGAAAGAGGTCCGGGAGCGGTGCTTAGCTCTGCAGAGCACCGTACCTTCGTCTTTAGCCTCTCTTCTCGTCTACATCTTAGCAAAAAGCTTTTCCACTCTGTCTGGCAAGGAGAAACTGTGCCAGCACAGAAAACATCTCCCATCGTGTTCTAGAAGCTGCACGGAGGTCTGCCGAGTGTTTTGCAAGAAGAGAAAGAAAGTTGTCCAAAACAGCTTGCAATCGAATACTCATGTGAATATAAAAGGCAGGAGAGTGGTCAGGTACTGTTTTCTCTCAGTTTTCAAGCTGCGCACACAATCGCAGTGTTGTACAGCTTGTTTCATCACCTTTGCGAAGTTGCCGCTCTCTCCGGCTCCCGGAGACGAAGAATCTGCTTCTTCGCGCAAAGACGATTCTGCCGCTCACAGTGCTCTGCGGTGTGCTCCTTCTGCCGAAAGAAGCCCAAGAGCGGTGCTTAGCTCTGCAGAGCACAGTACCTTCGTCTTTAGCCTCTCTTCTCGTCTACATCTTAGCAAAAAGCTTTTCCACTCTGTCTGGCAAGGAGAAACTGTGCCAGCACAGAAAACATCTCCCATCGTGTTCTAGAGGCTGCACGGAGGTCTGCCGAGTGTTTTGCAAGAAGAGAAAGAAAGTTGTCCAAAACAGCTTGCAATCGAATGTTCATGTGAATAGAAAAGGCAGGAGAGTGGTCAGGTACTGTTTTCTCTCAGTTTCCAATCTGCGCACACAATCGCAGTGTTGTACAGCTTGTTTCATCACCTTTGCCAAGTTGCCGCTCTCTCCGGCTCCCGGAGACGAAGAAGCTGCTTCTTCGCGCAAAGACGATTCTGCCGCTCACAGTGCTCTGCGGTGTGCGCCTTCAGCCAAAAGAGGCCCGGGAACGATGCTTAGCTCTGCAGAGCACCGTATCTTCGTCTTTAGCCTCTCTTCTCGTCTACATCTTAGCAAAAAGCTTTTCCACTCTGTCTGGCAAGGAGAAACTGTGCCAGCACAGAAAACATCTCCCATCGTGTTCTAGAGGCTGCACGGAGGTCTGCCGAGTGTTTTGCAAGAAGAGAAAGAAAGTTGTCCAAAACAGCTTGCAATCCAATGTTCATGTGAATAGAAAAGGCAGGAGAGTGCTCAGGTACTGTTTTCTCTCAGTTTTCAAGCTGCGCACACAATCGCAGTGTTGTACAGCTTGTTTCATCACCTTTGCGAAGTTGCCGCTCTCTCCGGCTCCCGGAGACGAAGAAGCTGCTTCTTCGCGCAAAGACGATTCTGCCGCTCACAGTGCTCTGCGGTGTGCACCTTCTGCCGAAAGAGGTCCGGGAGCGGTGCTTAGCTCTGCAGAAACCGTACCTTCGTCTTTAGCCTCTCTTCTCGTCTACATCTTAGCTAAAAGCTTTTCCACTCTGTCTGGCAAGGAGAAACAGTGCCAGCACAGAAAACATCTCCCATCGTGTTCTAGAAGCTGCACGGAGGTCTGCCGAGTGTTTTGCAAGAAGAGAAAGAAAGTTGTCCAAAACAGCTTGCAATCGAATATTCATGTGAATAGAAAAGGCAGGAGAGTGGTCAGGTACTGTTTTCTCTCAGTTATCAAGCTGGGCACACAATCGCAGTGTTGTACAGCTTGTTTCATCACCTTTGCGAAGTTGCCGCTCTCTCCGGCTCCCGGAGACGAAGAAGCTGCTTCTTCGCGCAAAGACGATTCTGCCGCTCACAGTGCTCTGCGGTGTGCGCCTTCTGCCGAAAGAGGTCCGGGAGCGCTGCTTAGCTCTGCAGAGCACCGTATCTTCGTCTTTAGCCTCTCTTCTCGTCTACATCTTAGCAAAAAGCTTTTCCACTCTGTCTGGCAAGGAGAAACTGTGCCAGCACAGAAAACATCTCCCATCGTGTTCTAGAAGCTGCACGGAGGTCTGCCGAGTGTTTTGCAAGAAGAGAAAGCAAGTTGTCCAAAACAGCTTGCAATCGAATGTTCATGTGAATAGAAAAGGCAGGAGAGTGTCAGGTACTGTTTTCTCTCAGTTGGCAAGCTGCGCACACCATCGCAGTGTTGTACAGCTTGTTTCATCACCTTTGCGAAGTTGCCGCTCTCTCCGGCTCCCGGAGACGAAGAAGCTGCTTCTTCGCGGAAAGACGATTCTGCCGCTCACAGTGCTCTGCGGTGTGCGCCTTCTGCCGAAAGAGGTCCGGGAGCGGTGCTTAGCTCTGCAGAAACCGTACCTTCGTCTTTAGCCTCTCTTCTCGTCTACATCTTAGCAAAAAGCTTTTCCACTCTGTCTGGCAAGGAGAAACAGTGCCAGCACAGAAAACATCTCCCATCGTGTTCTAGAGGCTGCACGGAGGTCTGCCGAGTGTTTTGCAAGAAGAGAAAGAAAGTTGTCCAAAACAGCTTGCAATCGAATGTTCATGTGAATAGAAAAGGCAGGAGAGTGCTCAGGTACTGTTTTCTCTCAGTTGGCAAGCTGCGCACACAATCGCAGTGTTGTACAGCTTGTTTCATCACCTTTGCGAAGTTGCCGCTCTCTCCGGCTCCCGGAGACGAAGAAGCTGCTTCTTCGCGCAAAGACGATTCTGCCGCTCACAGTGCACTGCGGTGTGCGCCTTCTGCCGAAAGAGGACCGGGAGCGGTGCTTAGCTCTGCAGAGCACCGTACCTTCGTCTTTAGCCTCTCTTCTCGTCTACATCTTAGCAAAAAGCTTTTCCACTCTGTCTGGCAAGGAGAAACTGTGCCAGCACAGAAAACATCTCCCATCGTGTTGTAGAGGCTGCACGGAGGTCTGCCGAGTGTTTTGCAAGAAGAGAAAGAAAGTTGTCCAAAACAGCTTGCAATCCAATGTTCATGTGAATAGAAAAGGCAGGAGAGTGCTCAGGTACTGTTTTCTCTCAGTTTTCAAGCTGCGCACACAATCGCAATGTTGTACAGCTTGTTTCATCACCTTTGCGAAGTTGCCGCTCTCTCCGGCTCCCGGAGACGAAGAAGCTGCTTCTTCGCGCAAAGACGATTCTGCCGCTCACAGTGCTCTGCGGTGTGCGCCTTCTGCCGAAAGAGGTCCGGGAGCGCTGCTTAGCTCTGCAGAAACCGTACCTTCGTCTTTAGCCTCTCTTCTCGTCTACATCTTAGCAAAAAGCTTTTCCACTCTGTCTGGCAAGGAGAAACAGTGCCAGCACAGAAAATATCTCCCATCGTGTTCTAGAAGCTGCACGGAGGTCTGCCGAGTGTTTTGCAAGAAGAGAAAGCAAGTTGTCCAAAACAGCTTGCAATCGAATGTTCATGTGAATAGAAAAGGCAGGAGAGTGCTCAGGTACTGTTTTCTCTCAGTTGGCAAGCTGCGCACACAATCGCAGTGTTGTACAGCTTGTTTCATCACCTTTGCGAAGTTGCCGCTCTCTCCGGCTCCCGGAGACGAAGAAGCTTCTTCTTCGCGCAAAGACGATTCTGCCGCTCACAGTGCTCTGCGGTGTGCGCCTTCTGCCGAAAGAAGCCCAAGAGCGGTGCTTAGCTCTGCAGAAACCGTACCTTCGTCTTTAGCCTCTCTTCTCGTCTACATCTTAGCAAAAAGCTTTTCCACTCTGTCTGGCAAGGAGAAACTGTGCCAGCACGGAAAACATCTCCCATCGTGTTCTAGAGGCTGCACGGAGGTCTGCCGAGTGTTTTGCAAGAAGAGAAAGAAAGTTGTCCAAAACAGCTTGCAATCCAATGTTCATGTGAATAGAAAACGCAGGAGAGTGCTCAGGTACTGTTTTTCCTCAGTTTTCAAGCTGCGCACACAATCGCAGTGTTGTACAGCTTGTTTCATCACCTTTGCCAAGTTGCCGCTCTCTCCGGCTCCCGGAGACGAAGAAGCTGCTTCTTCGCGCAAAGACGATTCTGCCGCTCACAGTGCTCTGCGGTGTGCGGCTTCTGCCGAAAGAGGTCCGGGAGCGGTGCTTAGCTCTGCAGAGCACCGTACCTTCGTCTTTAGCCTCTCTTCTCGTCTACATCTTAGCAAAAAGCTTTTCCACTCTGTCTGGCAAGGAGAAACTCTGCCAGCACAGAAAACATCTCCCATCGTGTTCTAGAAGCTGCACGGAGGTCTGCCGAGTGTTTTGCAAGAAGAGAAAGAAAGTTGTCCAAAACAGCTTGCAATCGAATACTCATGTGAATATAAAAAGCAGGAGAGTGGTCAGGTACTGTTTTCTCTCAGTTTTCAAGCTGCGCACACAATCGCAGTGTTGTACAGCTTGTTTCATCACCTTTGCGAAGTTGCCGCTCTCTCCGGCTCCCGGAGACGAAGAAGCTGCTTCTTCGCGCAAAGACGATTCTGCCGCTCACAGTGCACTGCGGTGTGCGCCTTCTGCCGAAAGAGGTCCGGGAGCGGTGCTTAGCTCTGCAGAGCACCGTACCTTCGTCTTTAGCCTCTCTTCTCGTCTACATCTTAGCAAAAAGCTTTTCCACTCTGTCTGGCAAGGAGAAACTGTGCCAGCACAGAAAACATCTCCCATCGTGTTCTAGAAGCTGCACGGAGGTCTGCCGAGTGTTTTGCAAGAAGAGAAAGAATGTTGTCCAAAACAGCTTGCAATCGAATACTCATGTGAATAGAAAAGGCAGGAGAGTGGTCAGGTACTGTTTTCTCTCAGTTTTCAAGCTGCGCACACAATCGCAGTGTTGTACAGCTTGTTTCATCACCTTTGCCAAGTTGCCGCTCTCTCCAGCTCCCGGAGACGAAGAAGCTGCTTCTTCGCGCAAAGACGATTCTGCAGCTCACAGTGCTCTGCGGTGTGCGCCTTCTGCCGAAAGAGGTCCGGGAGCGGTGCTTAGCTCTGCAGAGCACCGTACCTTCGTCTTTAGCCTCTCTTCTCGTCTACATCTTAGCAAAAAGCTTTTCCACTCTGTCTGGCAAGGAGAAACTGTGCCAGCACAGAAAACATCTCCCATCGTGTTCTAGAAGCTGCACGGAGGTCTGCCGAGTGTTTTGCAAGAAGAGAAAGAAAGTTGTCCAAAACAGCTTGCAATCCAATGTTCATGTGAATAGAAAAGGCAGGAGAGTGCTCAGGTACTGTTTTCTCTCAGTTTTCAAGCTGCGCACACAATCGCAATGTTGTACAGCTTGTTTCATCACCTTTGCGAAGTTGCCGCTCTCTCCGGCTCCCGGAGACGAAGAAGCTGCTTCTTCGCGCAAAGACGATTCTGCCGCTCACAGTGCTCTGCGGTGTGCGCCTTCTGCCGAAAGAGGTCCGGGAGCGCTGCTTAGCTCTGCAGAAACCGTACCTTCGTCTTTAGCCTCTCTTCTCGTCTACATCTTAGCAAAAAGCTTTTCCACTCTGTCTGGCAAGGAGAAACAGTGCCAGCACAGAAAATATCTCCCATCGTGTTCTAGAAGCTGCACGGAGGTCTGCCGAGTGTTTTGCAAGAAGAGAAAGCAAGTTGTCCAAAACAGCTTGCAATCGAATGTTCATGTGAATAGAAAAGGCAGGAGAGTGCTCAGGTACTGTTTTCTCTCAGTTGGCAAGCTGCGCACACAATCGCAGTGTTGTACAGCTTGTTTCATCACCTTTGCGAAGTTGCCGCTCTCTCCGGCTCCCGGAGACGAAGAAGCTTCTTCTTCGCGCAAAGACGATTCTGCCGCTCACAGTGCTCTGCGGTGTGCGCCTTCTGCCGAAAGAAGCCCAAGAGCGGTGCTTAGCTCTGCAGAAACCGTACCTTCGTCTTTAGCCTCTCTTCTCGTCTATATCTTAGCAAAAAGCTTTTCCACTCTGTCTGGCAAGGAGAAACTGTGCCAGCACGGAAAACATCTCCCATCGTGTTCTAGAGGCTGCACGGAGGTCTGCCGAGTGTTTTGCAAGAAGAGAAAGAAAGTTGTCCAAAACAGCTTGCAATCCAATGTTCATGTGAATAGAAAAGGCAGGAGAGTGCTCAGGTACTGTTTTCTCTCAGTTTTCAAGCTGCGCACACAATCGCAGTGTTGTACAGCTTGTTTCATCACCTTTGCGAAGTTGCCGCTCTCTCCGGCTCCCGGAGACGAAGAAGCTGCTTCTTCGCGCAAAGACGATTCTGCCGCTCACAGTGCACTGCGGTGTGCGCCTTCAGCCGAAAGAGGTCCGGGAGCGGTGCTTAGCTCTGCAGAGCACCGTACCTTCGTCTTTAGCCTCTCTTCTCGTCTACATCTTAGCAAAAAGCTTTTCCACTCTGTCTGGCAAGGAGAAACTGTGCCAGCACACAAAACATCTCCCATCGTGTTCTAGAAGCTGCACGGAGGTCTGCCGAGTGTTTTGCAAGAAGAGAAAGAATGTTGTCCAAAACAGCTTGCAATCGAATACTCATGTGAATATAAAAGGAAGGAGAGTGGTCAGGTACTGTTTTCTCTCAGTTTTCAAGCTGCGCACACAATCGCAGTGTTGTACAGCTTGTTTCATCACCTTTGCGAAGTTGCCGCTCTCTCCGGCTCCCGGAGACGAAGAAGCTGCTTCTTCGCGCAAAGACGATTCTGCCGCTCACAGTGCTCTTCGGTGTGCGCCTTCTGCCGAAAGAAGCCCGGGAGCGGTGCTTAGCTCTGCAGAGCACCGTACCTTCGTCTTTAGCCTCTCTTCTCGTCTACATCTTAGCAAAAAGCTTTTCCACTCTGTCTGGCAAGGAGAAACTCTGCCAGCACGGAAAACATATCCTATCGTGTTCTAGAGGCTGCACGGAGGTCTGCCGAGTGTTTTGCAAGAAGAGAAAGAAAGTTGTCCAAAACAGTTTGCAATCGAATGTTCATGTGAATAGAAAAGGCAGGAGAGTGCTCAGGTACTGTTTTCTCACAGTTGGCAAGCTGCGCACACAATCGCAGTGTTGTACAGCTTGTTTCATCACCTTTGCCAAGTTGCCGCTCTCTCCAGCTCCCGGAGACGAAGAAGCTGCTTCTTCGCGCAAAGACGATTCTGCAGCTCACAGTGCTCTGCGGTGTGCGCCTTCTGCCGAAAGAGGTCCGGGAGCGGTGCTTAGCTCTGCAGAGCACCGTATCTTCGTCTTTAGCCTCTCTTCTCGTCTACATCTTAGCAAAAAGCTTTTCCACTCTGTCTGGCAAGGAGAAACTGTGCCAGCACAGAAAACATCTCCCATCGTGTTCTAGAGGCTGCACGGAGGTCTGCCGAGTGTTTTGCAAGAAGAGAAAGCAAGTTGTCCAAAACAGTTTGCAATCGAATATTCATGTGAATAGAAAAGGCAGGAGAGTGGTCAGGTACTGTTTTCTCTCAGTTTTCAAGCTGCGCACACAATCGCAGTGTTGTACAGCTTGTTTCATCACCTTTGCGAAGTTGCCGCTCTCTCCGGCTCCCGGAGACGAAGAAGCTGCTTCTTCACGCAAAGACGATTCTGCCGCTCACAGTGCTCTGCGGTGTGCGCCTTCTGCCGAAAGAGGTCCGGGAGCGGTGCTTAGCTCTGCAGAGCACCGTACCTTCGTCTTTAGCCTCTCTTCTCGTCTACATCTTAGCAAAAAGCTTTTCCACTCTGTCTGGCAAGGAGAAACTGTGCCAGCACAGAAAACATCTCCCATCGTGTTCTAGAAGCTGCACGGAGGTCTGCCGAGTGTTTTGCAAGAAGAGAAAGAAAGTTGTCCAAAACAGCTTGCATTCGAATACTCATGTGAATATAAAAGGCAGGAGAGTGGTCAGGTACTGTTTTCTCTCAGTTTTCAAGCTGCGCACACAATCGCAGTGTTGTACAGCTTGTTTCATCACCTTTGCGAAGTTGCCGCTCTCTCCGGCTCCCGGAGACGAAGAATCTGCTTCTTCGCCGAAAGACGATTCTGCCGCTCACAGTGCTCTGCGGTGTGCTCCTTCTGCCGAAAGAAGCCCAAGAGCGGTGCTTAGCTCTGCAGAGCACAGTACCTTCGTCTTTAGCCTCTCTTCTCGTCTACATCTTAGCAAAAAGCTTTTCCACTCTGTCTGGCAAGGAGAAACTGTGCCAGCACAGAAAACATCTCCCATCGTGTTCTAGAGGCTGCACGGAGGTCTGCCGAGTGTTTTGCAAGAAGAGAAAGAAAGTTGTCCAAAACAGCTTGCAATCGAATGTTCATGTGAATAGAAAAGGCAGGAGAGTGGTCAGGTACTGTTTTCTCTCAGTTTCCAATCTGCGCACACAATCGCAGTGTTGTACAGCTTGTTTCATCACCTTTGCCAAGTTGCCGCTCTCTCCGGCTCCCGGAGACGAAGAAGCTGCTTCTTCGCGCAAAGACGATTCTGCCGCTCACAGTGCTCTGCGGTGTGCGCCTTCAGCCAAAAGAGGCCCGGGAACGATGCTTAGCTCTGCAGAGCACCGTATCTTCGTCTTTAGCCTCTCTTCTCGTCTACATCTTAGCAAAAAGCTTTTCCACTCTGTCTGGCAAGGAGAAACTGTGCCAGCACAGAAAACATCTCCCATCGTGTTCTAGAGGCTGCACGGAGGTCTGCCGAGTGTTTTGCAAGAAGAGAAAGAAAGTTGTCCAAAACAGCTTGCAATCCAATGTTCATGTGAATAGAAAAGGCAGGAGAGTGCTCAGGTACTGTTTTCTCTCAGTTTTCAAGCTGCGCACACAATCGCAGTGTTGTACAGCTTGTTTCATCACCTTTGCGAAGTTGCCGCTCTCTCCGGCTCCCGGAGACGAAGAAGCTGCTTCTTCGCGCAAAGACGATTCTGCCGCTCACAGTGCTCTGCGGTGTGCGCCTTCTGCCGAAAGAGGTCCGGGAGCGGTGCTTAGCTCTGCAGAAACCGTACCTTCGTCTTTAGCCTCTCTTCTCGTCTACATCTTAGCTAAAAGCTTTTCCACTCTGTCTGGCAAGGAGAAACTCTGCCAGAACAGAAAACATCTCCCATCGTGTTCTAGAAGCTGCACGGAGGTCTGCCGAGTGTTTTGCAAGAAGAGAAAGAAAGTTGTCCAAAACAGCTTGCAATCGAATATTCATGTGAATAGAAAAGGCAGGAGAGTGGTCAGGTACTGTTTTCTCTCAGTTATCAAGCTGGGCACACAATCGCAGTGTTGTACAGCTTGTTTCATCACCTTTGCGAAGTTGCCGCTCTCTCCGGCTCCCGGAGACGAAGAAGCTGCTTCTTCGCGCAAAGACGATTCTGCCGCTCACAGTGCTCTGCGGTGTGCGCCTTCTGCCGAAAGAGGTCCGGGAGCGCTGCTTAGCTCTGCAGAGCACCGTATCTTCGTCTTTAGCCTCTCTTCTCGTCTACATCTTAGCAAAAAGCTTTTCCACTCTGTCTGGCAAGGAGAAACTGTGCCAGCACAGAAAACATCTCCCATCGTGTTCTAGAAGCTGCACGGAGGTCTGCCGAGTGTTTTGCAAGAAGAGAAAGCAAGTTGTCCAAAACAGCTTGCAATCGAATGTTCATGTGAATAGAAAAGGCAGGAGAGTGCTCAGGTACTGTTTTCTCTCAGTTGGCAAGCTGCGCACACCATCGCAGTGTTGTACAGCTTGTTTCATCACCTTTGCGAAGTTGCCGCTCTCTCCGGCTCCCGGAGACGAAGAAGCTGCTTCTTCGCGGAAAGACGATTCTGCCGCTCACAGTGCTCTGCGGTGTGCGCCTTCTGCCGAAAGAGGTCCGGGAGCGGTGCTTAGCTCTGCAGAAACCGTACCTTCGTCTTTAGCCTCTCTTCTCGTCTACATCTTAGCAAAAAGCTTTTCCACTCTGTCTGGCAAGGAAAAACAGTGCCAGCACAGAAAACATCTCCCATCGTGTTCTAGAAGCTGCACGGAGGTCTGCCGAGTGTTTTGCAAGAAGAGAAAGAAAGTTGTCCAAAACAGCTTGCAATCGAATATTCATGTGAATAGAAAAGGCAGGAGAGTGGTCAGGTACTGTTTTCTCTCAGTTGGCAAGCTGCGCACACAATCGCAGTGTTGTACAGCTTGTTTCATCACCTTTGCGAAGTTGCCGCTCTCTCCGGCTCCCGGAGACGAAGAAGCTGCTTCTTCGCGCAAAGACGATTCTGCCGCTCAAAGTGCTCTGCGGTGTGCGCCTTCTGCCAAAAGAGGTCCGGGAGCGTTGCTTAGCTCTGCAGAGCACCGGATCTTCGTCTTTAGCCTCTCTTCTCGTCTACATCTTAGCAAAAAGCTTTTCCACTCTGTCTGGCAAGGAGAAACAGTGCCAGCACAGAAAACATCTCCCATCGTGTTCTAGAAGCTGCACGGAGGTCTGCCGAGTGTTTTGCAAGAAGAGAAAGCAAGTTGTCCAAAACAGCTTGCAATCGAATGTTCATGTGAATAGAAAAGGCAGGAGAGTGCTCAGGTACTGTTTTCTCTCAGTTTTCAAGCTGCGCACACAATCGCAGTGTTGTACAGCTTGTTTCATCACCTTTGCGAAGTTGCCGCTCTCTCCGGCTCCCGGAGACGAAGAAGCTGCTTCTTCGCGCAAAGACGATTCTGCCGCTCACAGTGCTCTGCGGTGTGCGCCTTCTGCCGAAAGAGGTCCGGGAGCGGTGCTTAGCTCTGCAGAAACCGTACCTTCGTCTTTAGCCTCTCTTCTCGTCTACATCTTAGCTAAAAGCTTTTCCACTCTGTCTGGCAAGGAGAAACAGTGCCAGCACAGAAAACATCTCCCATCGTGTTCTAGAGGCTGCACGGAGGTCTGCCGAGTGTTTTGCAAGAAGAGAAAGAAAGTTGTCCAAAACAGCTTGCAATCGAATATTCATGTGAATAGAAAAGGCAGGAGAGTGGTCAGGTACTGTTTTCTCTCAGTTTTCAAGCTGCGCACACAATCGCAGTGTTGTACAGCTTGTTTCATCACCTTTGCGAAGTTGCCGCTCTCTCCGGCTCCCGGAGACGAAGAAGCTGCTTCTTCGCGCAAAGACGATTCTGCCGCTCACAGTGCTCTGCGGTGTGCGCCTTCTGCCAAAAGAAGCCCGGGAGCGTTGCTTAGCTCTGCAGAGCACCGGATCTTCGTCTTTAGCCTCTCTTCTCGTCTACATCTTAGCAAAAAGCTTTTCCACTCTGTCTGGCAAGGAGAAACAGTGCCAGCACAGAAAACATCTCCCATCGTGTTCTAGAAGCTGCACGGAGGTCTGCCGAGTGTTTTGCAAGAAGAGAAAGCAAGTTGTCCAAAACAGCTTGCAATCGAATGTTCATGTGAATAGAAAAGGCAGGAGAGTGCTCAGGTACTGTTTTCTCTCAGTTTTCAAGCTGCGCACACCATCGCAGTGTTGTATAGCTTGTTTCATCACCTTTGCGAAGTTGCCGCTCTCTCCGGCTCCCGGAGACGAAGAAGCTGCTTCTTCGCACAAAGACGATTCTGCCGCTACAGTGCTCTGCGGTGTGTGTCTTCAGTCGAAAGAGCCCCATAAGCGGTGCTTAGCTCTGCAGAGCACCGTACCTTCGTCTTTAGCCTCTCTTCTCGTCTACATCTTAGCAAAAAGCTTTTCCACTCTGTCTGGCAAGGAGAAACTGTGCCAGCACAGAAAACATCTCCCATCGTGTTCTAGAGGCTGCACGGAGGTCTGCCGAGTGTTTTGCAAGAAGAGAAAGAAAGTTGTCCAAAACAGCTTGCAATCGAATGTTCATGTGAATAGAAAAGGCAGGAGAGTGCTCAGGTACTGTTTTCTCTCAGTTTTCAAGCTGCGCACACAATCGCAATGTTGTACAGCTTGTTTCATCACCTTTGCGAAGTTGCCGCTCTCTCCGGCTCCCGGAGACGAAGAAGCTGCTTCTTCGCGCAAAGACGATTCTGCCGCTCACAGTGCTCTGCGGTGTGCGCCTTCTGCCGAAAGAGGTCCGGGAGCGCTGCTTAGCTCTGCAGAAACCGTACCTTCGTCTTTAGCCTCTCTTCTCGTCTACATCTTAGCAAAAAGCTTTTCCACTCTGTCTGGCAAGGAGAAACAGTGCCAGCACAGAAAATATCTCCCATCGTGTTCTAGAAGCTGCACGGAGGTCTGCCGAGTGTTTTGCAAGAAGAGAAAGCAAGTTGTCCAAAACAGCTTGCAATCGAATGTTCATGTGAATAGAAAAGGCAGGAGAGTGCTCAGGTACTGTTTTCTCTCAGTTGGCAAGCTGCGCACACAATCGCAGTGTTGTACAGCTTGTTTCATCACCTTTGCGAAGTTGCCGCTCTCTCCGGCTCCCGGAGACGAAGAAGCTTCTTCTTCGCGCAAAGACGATTCTGCCGCTCACAGTGCTCTGCGGTGTGCGCCTTCTGCCGAAAGAAGCCCAAGAGCGGTGCTTAGCTCTGCAGAAACCGTACCTTCGTCTTTAGCCTCTCTTCTCGTCTACATCTTAGCAAAAAGCTTTTCCACTCTGTCTGGCAAGGAGAAACTGTGCCAGCACGGAAAACATCTCCCATCGTGTTCTAGAGGCTGCACGGAGGTCTGCCGAGTGTTTTGCAAGAAGAGAAAGAAAGTTGTCCAAAACAGCTTGCAATCCAATGTTCATGTGAATAGAAAACGCAGGAGAGTGCTCAGGTACTGTTTTTCCTCAGTTTTCAAGCTGCGCACACAATCGCAGTGTTGTACAGCTTGTTTCATCACCTTTGCCAAGTTGCCGCTCTCTCCGGCTCCCGGAGACGAAGAAGCTGCTTCTTCGCGCAAAGACGATTCTGCCGCTCACAGTGCTCTGCGGTGTGCGGCTTCTGCCGAAAGAGGTCCGGGAGCGGTGCTTAGCTCTGCAGAGCACCGTACCTTCGTCTTTAGCCTCTCTTCTCGTCTACATCTTAGCAAAAAGCTTTTCCACTCTGTCTGGCAAGGAGAAACTCTGCCAGCACAGAAAACATCTCCCATCGTGTTCTAGAAGCTGCACGGAGGTCTGCCGAGTGTTTTGCAAGAAGAGAAAGAAAGTTGTCCAAAACAGCTTGCAATCGAATACTCATGTGAATATAAAAAGCAGGAGAGTGGTCAGGTACTGTTTTCTCTCAGTTTTCAAGCTGCGCACACAATCGCAGTGTTGTACAGCTTGTTTCATCACCTTTGCCAAGTTGCCGCTCTCTCCGGCTCCCGGAGACGAAGAAGCTGCTTCTTCGCGCAAAGACGATTCTGCCGCTCACAGTGCACTGCGGTGTGCGCCTTCTGCCGAAAGAGGTCCGGGAGCGGTGCTTAGCTCTGCAGAGCACCGTACCTTCGTCTTTAGCCTCTCTTCTCGTCTACATCTTAGCAAAAAGCTTTTCCACTCTGTCTGGCAAGGAGAAACAGTGCCAGCACAGAAAACATCTCCCATCGTGTTCTAGAAGCTGCACGGAGGTCTGCCGAGTGTTTTGCAAGAAGAGAAAGAATGTTGTCCAAAACAGCTTGCAATCGAATACTCATGTGAATATAAAAGGAAGGAGAGTGGTCAGGTACTGTTTTCTCTCAGTTTTCAAGCTGCGCACACAATCGCAGTGTTGTACAGCTTGTTTCATCACCTTTGCGAAGTTGCCGCTCTCTCCGGCTGCCGGAGACGAAGAAGCTGCTTCTTCGCGCAAAGACGATTCTGCCGCTCACAGTGCTCTTCGGTGTGCGCCTTCTGCCGAAAGAAGCCCGGGAGCGGTGCTTAGCTCTGCAGAGCACCGTACCTTCGTCTTTAGCCTCTCTTCTCGTCTACATCTTAGCAAAAAGCTTTTCCACTCTGTCTGGCAAGGAGAAACTCTGCCAGCACGGAAAACATATCCTATCGTGTTCTAGAGGCTGCACGGAGGTCTGCCGAGTGTTTTGCAAGAAGAGAAAGAAAGTTGTCCAAAACAGTTTGCAATCGAATGTTCATGTGAATAGAAAAGGCAGGAGAGTGCTCAGGTACTGTTTTCTCTCAGTTGGCAAGCTGCGCACACAATCGCAGTGTTGTACAGCTTGTTTCATCACCTTTGCCAAGTTGCCGCTCTCTCCAGCTCCCGGAGACGAAGAAGCTGCTTCTTCGCGCAAAGACGATTCTGCAGCTCACAGTGCTCTGCGGTGTGCGCCTTCTGCCGAAAGAGGTCCGCGAGCGGTGCTTAGCTCTGCAGAGCACCGTATCTTCGTCTTTAGCCTCTCTTCTCGTCTACATCTTAGCAAAAAGCTTTTCCACTCTGTCTGGCAAGGAGAAACTGTGCCAGCACAGAAAACATCTCCCATCGTGTTCTAGAGGCTGCACGGAGGTCTGCCGAGTGTTTTGCAAGAAGAGAAAGCAAGTTGTCCAAAACAGTTTGCAATCGAATATTCATGTGAATAGAAAAGGCAGGAGAGTGGTCAGGTACTGTTTTCTCTCAGTTTTCAAGCTGCGCACACAATCGCAGTGTTGTACAGCTTGTTTCATCACCTTTGCGAAGTTGCCGCTCTCTCCGGCTCCCGGAGACGAAGAAGCTGCTTCTTCACGCAAAGACGATTCTGCCGCTCACAGTGCTCTGCGGTGTGCGCCTTCTGCCGAAAGAGGTCCGGGAGCGGTGCTTAGCTCTGCAGAGCACCGTACCTTCGTCTTTAGCCTCTCTTCTCGTCTACATCTTAGCAAAAAGCTTTTCCACTCTGTCTGGCAAGGAGAAACTGTGCCAGCACAGAAAACATCTCCCATCGTGTTCTAGAAGCTGCACGGAGGTCTGCCGAGTGTTTTGCAAGAAGAGAAAGAAAGTTGTCCAAAACAGCTTGCAATCGAATACTCATGTGAATATAAAAGGCAGGAGAGTGGTCAGGTACTGTTTTCTCTCAGTTTTCAAGCTGCGCACACAATCGCAGTGTTGTACAGCTTGTTTCATCACCTTTGCGAAGTTGCCGCTCTCTCCGGCTCCCGGAGACGAAGAATCTGCTTCTTCGCGCAAAGACGATTCTGCCGCTCACAGTGCTCTGCGGTGTGCTCCTTCTGCCGAAAGAAGCCCAAGAGCGGTGCTTAGCTCTGCAGAGCACAGTACCTTCGTCTTTAGCCTCTCTTCTCGTCTACATCTTAGCAAAAAGCTTTTCCACTCTGTCTGGCAAGGAGAAACTGTGCCAGCACAGAAAACATCTCCCATCGTGTTCTAGAGGCTGCACGGAGGTCTGCCGAGTGTTTTGCAAGAAGAGAAAGAAAGTTGTCCAAAACAGCTTGCAATCGAATGTTCATGTGAATAGAAAAGGCAGGAGAGTGGTCAGGTACTGTTTTCTCTCAGTTTCCAATCTGCGCACACAATCGCAGTGTTGTACAGCTTGTTTCATCACCTTTGCCAAGTTGCCGCTCTCTCCGGCTCCCGGAGACGAAGAAGCTGCTTCTTCGCGCAAAGACGATTCTGCCGCTCACAGTGCTCTGCGGTGTGCGCCTTCAGCCAAAAGAGGCCCGGGAACGATGCTTAGCTCTGCAGAGCACCGTATCTTCGTCTTTAGCCTCTCTTCTCGTCTACATCTTAGCAAAAAGCTTTTCCACTCTGTCTGGCAAGGAGAAACTGTGCCAGCACAGAAAACATCTCCCATCGTGTTCTAGAGGCTGCACGGAGGTCTGCCGAGTGTTTTGCAAGAAGAGAAAGAAAGTTGTCCAAAACAGCTTGCAATCCAATGTTCATGTGAATAGAAAAGGCAGGAGAGTGCTCAGGTACTGTTTTCTCTCAGTTTTCAAGCTGCGCACACAATCGCAGTGTTGTACAGCTTGTTTCATCACCTTTGCGAAGTTGCCGCTCTCTCCGGCTCCCGGAGACGAAGAAGCTGCTTCTTCGCGCAAAGACGATTCTGCCGCTCACAGTGCTCTGCGGTGTGCACCTTCTGCCGAAAGAGGTCCGGGAGCGGTGCTTAGCTCTGCAGAAACCGTACCTTCGTCTTTAGCCTCTCTTCTCGTCTACATCTTAGCTAAAAGCTTTTCCACTCTGTCTGGCAAGGAGAAACAGTGCCAGCACAGAAAACATCTCCCATCGTGTTCTAGAAGCTGCACGGAGGTCTGCCGAGTGTTTTGCAAGAAGAGAAAGAAAGTTGTCCAAAACAGCTTG
The DNA here is from genome assembly GCF_028551555.1 of Melozone crissalis. Lineage (NCBI taxonomy): Eukaryota > Metazoa > Chordata > Aves > Passeriformes > Passerellidae > Melozone > Melozone crissalis. Next base: position 98,284 of record NW_026535941.1, on the reverse strand, counting down.
CAATCGAATATTCATGTGAATAGAAAAGGCAGGAGAGTGGTCAGGTACTGTTTTCTCTCAGTTATCAAGCTGGGCACACAATCGCAGTGTTGTACAGCTTGTTTCATCACCTTTGCGAAGTTGCCGCTCTCTCCGGCTCCCGGAGACGAAGAAGCTGCTTCTTCGCGCAAAGACGATTCTGCCGCTCACAGTGCTCTGCGGTGTGCGCCTTCTGCCGAAAGAGGTCCGGGAGCGCTGCTTAGCTCTGCAGAGCACCGTATCTTCGTCTTTAGCCTCTCTTCTCGTCTACATCTTAGCAAAAAGCTTTTCCACTCTGTCTGGCAAGGAGAAACTGTGCCAGCACAGAAAACATCTCCCATCGTGTTCTAGAAGCTGCACGGAGGTCTGCCGAGTGTTTTGCAAGAAGAGAAAGCAAGTTGTCCAAAACAGCTTGCAATCGAATGTTCATGTGAATAGAAAAGGCAGGAGAGTGCTCAGGTACTGTTTTCTCTCAGTTGGCAAGCTGCGCACACCATCGCAGTGTTGTACAGCTTGTTTCATCACCTTTGCGAAGTTGCCGCTCTCTCCGGCTCCCGGAGACGAAGAAGCTGCTTCTTCGCGGAAAGACGATTCTGCCGCTCACAGTGCTCTGCGGTGTGCGCCTTCTGCCGAAAGAGGTCCGGGAGCGGTGCTTAGCTCTGCAGAAACCGTACCTTCGTCTTTAGCCTCTCTTCTCGTCTACATCTTAGCAAAAAGCTTTTCCACTCTGTCTGGCAAGGAGAAACAGTGCCAGCACAGAAAACATCTCCCATCGTGTTCTAGAGGCTGCACGGAGGTCTGCCGAGTGTTTTGCAAGAAGAGAAAGAAAGTTGTCCAAAACAGCTTGCAATCGAATGTTCATGTGAATAGAAAAGGCAGGAGAGTGCTCAGGTACTGTTTTCTCTCAGTTGGCAAGCTGCGCACACAATCGCAGTGTTGTACAGCTTGTTTCATCACCTTTGCGAAGTTGCCGCTCTCTCCGGCTCCCGGAGACGAAGAAGCTGCTTCTTCGCGCAAAGACGATTCTGCCGCTCACAGTGCACTGCGGTGTGCGCCTTCTGCCGAAAGAGGACCGGGAGCGGTGCTTAGCTCTGCAGAGCACCGTACCTTCGTCTTTAGCCTCTCTTCTCGTCTACATCTTAGCAAAAAGCTTTTCCACTCTCTCTGGCAAGGAGAAACTGTGCCAGCACAGAAAACATCTCCCATCGTGTTCTAGAGGCTGCACGGAGGTCTGCCGAGTGTTTTGCAAGAAGAGAAAGAAAGTTGTCCAAAACAGCTTGCAATCCAATGTTCATGTGAATAGAAAAGGCAGGAGAGTGCTCAGGTACTGTTTTCTCTCAGTTTTCAAGCTGCGCACACAATCGCAATGTTGTACAGCTTGTTTCATCACCTTTGCGAAGTTGCCGCTCTCTCCGGCTCCCGGAGACGAAGAAGCTGCTTCTTCGCGCAAAGACGATTCTGCCGCTCACAGTGCTCTGCGGTGTGCGCCTTCTGCCGAAAGAGGTCCGGGAGCGCTGCTTAGCTCTGCAGAAACCGTACCTTCGTCTTTAGCCTCTCTTCTCGTCTACATCTTAGCAAAAAGCTTTTCCACTCTGTCTGGCAAGGAGAAACTGTGCCAGCACAGAAAATATCTCCCATCGTGTTCTAGAAGCTGCACGGAGGTCTGCCGAGTGTTTTGCAAGAAGAGAAAGCAAGTTGTCCAAAACAGCTTGCAATCGAATGTTCATGTGAATAGAAAAGGCAGGAGAGTGCTCAGGTACTGTTTTCTCTCAGTTGGCAAGCTGCGCACACAATCGCAGTGTTGTACAGCTTGTTTCATCACCTTTGCGAAGTTGCCGCTCTCTCCGGCTCCCGGAGACGAAGAAGCTTCTTCTTCGCGCAAAGACGATTCTGCCGCTCACAGTGCTCTGCGGTGTGCGCCTTCTGCCGAAAGAAGCCCAAGAGCGGTGCTTAGCTCTGCAGAAACCGTACCTTCGTCTTTAGCCTCTCTTCTCGTCTACATCTTAGCAAAAAGCTTTTCCACTCTGTCTGGCAAGGAGAAACTGTGCCAGCACGGAAAACATCTCCCATCGTGTTCTAGAGGCTGCACGGAGGTCTGCCGAGTGTTTTGCAAGAAGAGAAAGAAAGTTGTCCAAAACAGCTTGCAATCCAATGTTCATGTGAATAGAAAACGCAGGAGAGTGCTCAGGTACTGTTTTTCCTCAGTTTTCAAGCTGCGCACACAATCGCAGTGTTGTACAGCTTGTTTCATCACCTTTGCCAAGTTGCCGCTCTCTCCGGCTCCCGGAGACGAAGAAGCTGCTTCTTCGCGCAAAGACGATTCTGCCGCTCACAGTGCTCTGCGGTGTGCGGCTTCTGCCGAAAGAGGTCCGGGAGCGGTGCTTAGCTCTGCAGAGCACCGTACCTTCGTCTTTAGCCTCTCTTCTCGTCTACATCTTAGCAAAAAGCTTTTCCACTCTGTCTGGCAAGGAGAAACTCTGCCAGCACAGAAAACATCTCCCATCGTGTTCTAGAAGCTGCACGGAGGTCTGCCGAGTGTTTTGCAAGAAGAGAAAGAAAGTTGTCCAAAACAGCTTGCAATCGAATACTCATGTGAATATAAAAAGCAGGAGAGTGGTCAGGTACTGTTTTCTCTCAGTTTTCAAGCTGCGCACACAATCGCAGTGTTGTACAGCTTGTTTCATCACCTTTGCGAAGTTGCCGCTCTCTCCGGCTCCCGGAGACGAAGAAGCTGCTTCTTCGCGCAAAGACGATTCTGCCGCTCACAGTGCACTGCGGTGTGCGCCTTCTGCCGAAAGAGGTCCGGGAGCGGTGCTTAGCTCTGCAGAGCACCGTACCTTCGTCTTTAGCCTCTCTTCTCGTCTACATCTTAGCAAAAAGCTTTTCCACTCTGTCTGGCAAGGAGAAACTGTGCCAGCACAGAAAACATCTCCCATCGTGTTCTAGAAGCTGCACGGAGGTCTGCCGAGTGTTTTGCAAGAAGAGAAAGAATGTTGTCCAAAACAGCTTGCAATCGAATACTCATGTGAATAGAAAAGGCAGGAGAGTGCTCAGGTACTGTTTTCTCACAGTTGGCAAGCTGCGCACACAATCGCAGTGTTGTACAGCTTGTTTCATCACCTTTGCCAAGTTGCCGCTCTCTCCAGCTCCCGGAGACGAAGAAGCTGCTTCTTCGCGCAAAGACGATTCTGCAGCTCACAGTGCTCTGCGGTGTGCGCCTTCTGCCGAAAGAGGTCCGGGAGCGGTGGTTAGCTCTGCAGAGCACCGTACCTTCGTCTTTAGCCTCTCTTCTCGTCTACATCTTAGCAAAAAGCTTTTCCACTCTGTCTGGCAAGGAGAAACTGTGCCAGCACAGAAAACATCTCCCATCGTGTTCTAGAAGCTGCACGGAGGTCTGCCGAGTGTTTTGCAAGAAGAGAAAGAAAGTTGTCCAAAACAGCTTGCAATCGAATACTCATGTGAATATAAAAGGCAGGAGAGTGGTCAGGTACTGTTTTCTCTCAGTTTTCAAGCTGCGCACACAATCGCAGTGTTGTACAGCTTGTTTCATCACCTTTGCGAAGTTGCCGCTCTCTCCGGCTCCCGGAGACGAAGAATCTGCTTCTTCGCGCAAAGACGATTCTGCCGCTCACAGTGCTCTGCGGCGTGCTCCTTCTGCCGAAAGAAGCCCAAGAGCGGTGCTTAGCTCTGCAGAGCACAGTACCTTCGTCTTTAGCCTCTCTTCTCGTCTACATCTTAGCAAAAAGCTTTTCCACTCTGTCTGGCAAGGAGAAACAGTGCCAGCACAGAAAACATCTCCCATCGTGTTCTAGAGGCTGCACGGAGGTCTGCCGAGTGTTTTGCAAGAAGAGAAAGAAAGTTGTCCAAAACAGCTTGCAATCCAATGTTCATGTGAATAGAAAAGGCAGGAGAGTGGTCAGGTACTGTTTTCTCTCAGTTTTCAAGCTGCGCACACAATCGCAGTGTTGTACAGCTTGTTTCATCACCTTTGCCAAGTTGCCGCTCTCTCCGGCTCCCGGAGACGAAGAAGCTGCTTCTTCGCGCAAAGACGATTCTGCCGCTCACAGTGCTCTGCGGTGTGCGCCTTCAGCCAAAAGAGGCCCGGGAACGATGCTTAGCTCTGCAGAGCACCGTATCTTCGTCTTTAGCCTCTCTTCTCGTCTACATCTTAGCAAAAAGCTTTTCCACTCTGTCTGGCAAGGAGAAACTGTGCCAGCACAGAAAACATCTCCCATCGTGTTCTAGAGGCTGCACGGAGGTCTGCCGAGTGTTTTGCAAGAAGAGAAAGAAAGTTGTCCAAAACAGCTTGCAATCCAATGTTCATGTGAATAGAAAAGGCAGGAGAGTGCTCAGGTACTGTTTTCTCTCAGTTTTCAAGCTGCGCACACAATCGCAGTGTTGTACAGCTTGTTTCATCACCTTTGCGAAGTTGCCGCTCTCTCCGGCTCCCGGAGACGAAGAAGCTGCTTCTTCGCGCAAAGACGATTCTGCCGCTCACAGTGCTCTGCGGTGTGCGCCTTCTGCCGAAAGAGGTCCGGGAGCGGTGCTTAGCTCTGCAGAAACCGTACCTTCGTCTTTAGCCTCTCTTCTCGTCTACATCTTAGCTAAAAGCTTTTCCACTCTGTCTGGCAAGGAGAAACAGTGCCAGCACAGAAAACATCTCCCATCGTGTTCTAGAAGCTGCACGGAGGTCTGCCGAGTGTTTTGCAAGAAGAGAAAGAAAGTTGTCCAAAACAGCTTGCAATCGAATATTCATGTGAATAGAAAAGGCAGGAGAGTGGTCAGGTACTGTTTTCTCTCAGTTTTCAAGCTGGGCACACAATCGCAGTGTTGTACAGCTTGTTTCATCACCTTTGCGAAGTTGCCGCTCTCTCCGGCTCCCGGAGACGAAGAAGCTGCTTCTTCGCGCAAAGACGATTCTGCCGCTCACAGTGCTCTGCGGTGTGCGCCTTCTGCCGAAAGAGGTCCGGGAGCGCTGCTTAGCTCTGCAGAGCACCGTATCTTCGTCTTTAGCCTCTCTTCTCGTCTACATCTTAGCAAAAAGCTTTTCCACTCTGTCTGGCAAGGAGAAACTGTGCCAGCACAGAAAACATCTCCCATCGTGTTCTAGAAGCTGCACGGAGGTCTGCCGAGTGTTTTGCAAGAAGAGAAAGCAAGTTGTCCAAAACAGCTTGCAATCCAATGTTCATGTGAATAGAAAAGGCAGGAGAGTGCTCAGGTACTGTTTTCTCTCAGTTGGCAAGCTGCGCACACCATCGCAGTGTTGTACAGCTTGTTTCATCACCTTTGCGAAGTTGCCGCTCTCTCCGGCTCCCGGAGACGAAGAAGCTGCTTCTTCGCGCAAAGACGATTCTGCCGCTCACAGTGCACTGCGGTGTGCGCCTTCTGCCGAAAGAGGTCCGGGAGCGGTGCTTAGCTCTGCAGAGCACCGTACCTTCGTCTTTAGCCTCTCTTCTCGTCTACATCTTAGCAAAAAGCTTTTCCACTCTGTCTGGCAAGGAGAAACTGTGCCAGCACAGAAAACATCTCCCATCGTGTTCTAGAAGCTGCACGGAGGTCTGCCGAGTGTTTTGCAAGAAGAGAAAGAAAGTTGTCCAAAACAGCTTGCAATCGAATATTCATGTGAATAGAAAAGGCAGGAGAGTGGTCAGGTACTGTTTTCTCTCAGTTTTCAAGCTGCGCACACAATCGCAGTGTTGTACAGCTTGTTTCATCACCTTTGCGAAGTTGCCGCTCTCTCCGGCTCCCGGAGACGAAGAAGCTGCTTCTTCGCGCAAAGACGATTCTGCCGCTCACAGTGCTCTGCGGTGTGCGCCTTCTGCTGAAAGAGGTCCGGGAGCGGTTCTTAGCTCTGCAGAGCACCGTACCTTCGTCTTTAGCCTCTCTTCTCGTCTACATCTTAGCAAAAAGCTTTTCCACTCTGTCTGGCAAGGAGAAACTGTGCCAGCACACAAAACATCTCCCATCGTGTTCTAGAGGCTGCACGGAGGTCTGCCGAGTGTTTTGCAAGAAGAGAAAGAAAGTTGTCCAAAACAGCTTGCAATCCAATGTTCATGTGAATAGAAAAGGCAGGAGAGTGGTCAGGTACTGTTTTCTCTCAGTTGGCAAGCTGCGCACACAATCGCAGTGTTGTACAGCTTGTTTCATCACCTTTGCGAAGTTGCCGCTCTCTCCGGCTCCCGGAGACGAAGAAGCTGCTTCTTCGCGCAAAGACGATTCTGCCGCTCACAGTGCTCTGCGGTGTGCGCCTTCTGCCGAAAGAAGCCCAAGAGCGGTGGTTAGCTCTGCTGAGCACCGTACCTTCGTCTTTAGCCTCTCTTCTCGTCTACATCTTAGCAAAAAGCTTTTCCACTCTGTCTGGCAAGGAGAAACTGTGCCAGCACAGAAAACATCTCCCATCGTGTTCTAGAGGCTGCACGGAGGTCTGCCGAGTGTTTTGCAAGAAGAGAAAGCAAGTTGTCCAAAACAGTTTGCAATCGAATATTCATGTGAATAGAAAAGGCAGGAGAGTGGTCAGGTACTGTTTTCTCTCAGTTTTCAAGCTGCGCACACAATCGCAGTGTTGTACAGCTTGTTTCATCACCTTTGCGAAGTTGCCGCTCTCTCCGGCTCCCGGAGACGAAGAAGCTGCTTCTTCGCGCAAAGACGATTCTGCCGCTCACAGTGCACTGCGGTGTGCGCCTTCTGCCGAAAGAGGACCGGGAGCGGTGCTTAGCTCTGCAGAGCACAGTACCTTCGTCTTTAGCCTCTCTTCTCGTCTACATCTTAGCAAAAAGCTTTTCCACTCTGTCTGGCAAGGAGAAACTGTGCCAGCACAGAAAACATCTCCCATCGTGTTGTAGAGGCTGCACGGAGGTCTGCCGAGTGTTTTGCAAGAAGAGAAAGCAAGTTGTCCAAAACAGCTTGCAATCCAATGTTCATGTGAATAGAAAAGGCAGGAGAGTGCTCAGGTACTGTTTTCTCTCAGTTTTCAAGCTGCGCACACAATCGCAGTGTTGTACAGCTTGTTTCATCACCTTTGCGAAGTTGCCGCTCTCTCCGGCTCCCGGAGACGAAGAAGCTGCTTCTTCGCGCAAAGACGATTCTGCCGCTCACAGTGCTCTGCGGTGTGCGCCTTCTGCCGAAAGAGGTCCGGGAGCGGTGCTTAGCTCTGCAGAAACCGTACCTTCGTCTTTAGCCTCTCTTCTCGTCTACATCTTAGCAAAAAGCTTTTCCACTCTGTCTGGCAAGGAGAAACAGTGCCAGCACAGAAAACATCTCCCATCGTGTTGTAGAAGCTGCACGGAGGTCTGCCGAGTGTTTTGCAAGAAGAGAAAGAAAGTTGTCCAAAACAGCTTGCAATCTAATACTCATGTGAATATAAAAGGCAGGAGAGTGGTCAGGTACTGTTTTCTCTCAGTTTTCAAGCTGCGCACACAATCGCAGTGTTGTAAAGCTTGTTTCATCACCTTTGCGAAGCTGCCGCTCTCTCCGGCTCCCGGAGACGAAGAAGCTGCTTCTTCGCGCAAAGACGATTCTGCCGCTCACAGTGCTCTGCGGTGTGCGCCTTCTGCCGAAAGAGGTCCGGGAGCGCTGCTTAGCTCTGCAGAGCACCGTACCTTCGTCTTTAGCCTCTCTTCTCGTCTACATCTTAGCAAAAAGCTTTTCCACTCTGTCTGGCAAGGAGAAACAGTGCCAGCACAGAAAACATCTCCCATCGTGTTCTAGAAGCTGCACGGAGGTCTGCCGAGTGTTTTGCAAGAAGAGAAAGCAAGTTGTCCAAAAAAGCTTGCAATCGAATATTCATGTGAATAGAAAAGGCAGGAGAGTGGTCAGGTACTGTTTTCTCTCAGTTTTCAAGCTGGGCACACAATCGCAGTGTTGTACAGCTTGTTTCATCACCTTTGCGAAGTTGCCGCTCTCTCCGGCTCCCGGAGACGAAGAAGCTGCTTCTTCGCGCAAAGACGATTCTGCCGCTCACAGTGCTCTGCGGTGTGCGCCTTCTGCCGAAAGAGGTCCGGGAGCGCTGCTTAGCTCTGCAGAGCACCGTATCTTCGTCTTTAGCCTCTCTTCTCGTCTACATCTTAGCAAAAAGCTTTTCCACTCTGTCTGGCAAGGAGAAACTGTGCCAGCACAGAAAACATCTCCCATCGTGTTCTAGAAGCTGCACGGAGGTCTGCCGAGTGTTTTGCAAGAAGAGAAAGAAAGTTGTCCAAAACAGCTTGCAATCGAATGTTCATGTGAATAGAAAAGGCAGGAGAGTGCTCAGGTGCTGTTTTCTCTCAGTTGGCAAGCTGCGCACACCATCGCAGTGTTGTACAGCTTGTTTCATCACCTTTGCGAAGTTGCCGCTCTCTCCGGCTCCCGGAGACGAAGAAGCTGCTTCTTCGCACAAAGACGATTCTGCCGCTACAGTGCTCTGCGGTGTGTGTCTTCAGTCGAAAGAGCCCCAGAAGCGGTGCTTAGCTCTGCAGAGCACCGTACCTTCGTCTTTAGCCTCTCTTCTCGTCTACATCTTAGCAAAAAGCTTTTCCACTCTGTCTGGCAAGGAGAAACTGTGCCAGCACAGAAAACATCTCCCATCGTGTTCTAGAGGCTGCACGGAGGTCTGCCGAGTGTTTTGCAAGAAGAGAAAGAAAGTTGTCCAAAACAGCTTGCAATCCAATGTTCATGTGAATAGAAAAGGCAGGAGAGTGCTCAGGTACTGTTTTCTCTCAGTTGGCAAGCTGCGCACACAATCGCAGTGTTGTACAGCTTGTTTCATCACCTTTGCGAAGTTGCCGCTCTCTCCGGCTCCCGGAGACGAAGAAGCTGCTTCTTCGCGCAAAGACGATTCTGCCGCTCACAGTGCTCTGCGGTGTGCGCCTTCTGCCGAAAGAAGCCCAAGAGCGGTGGTTAGCTCTGCTGAGCACCGTACCTTCGTCTTTAGCCTCTCTTCTCGTCTACATCTTAGCAAAAAGCTTTTCCACTCTGTCTAGCAAGGAGAAACTGTGCCAGCACAGAAAACATCTCCCATCGTGTTCTAGAGGCTGCACGGAGGTCTGCCGAGTGTTTTGCAAGAAGAGAAAGCAAGTTGTCCAAAACAGTTTGCAATCGAATATTCATGTGAATAGAAAAGGCAGGAGAGTGGTCAGGTACTGTTTTCTCTCAGTTTTCAAGCTGCGCACACAATCGCAGTGTTGTACAGCTTGTTTCATCACCTTTGCGAAGTTGCCGCTCTCTCCGGCTCCCGGAGACGAAGAAGCTGCTTCTTCGCGCAAAGACGATTCTGCCGCTCACAGTGCACTGCGGTGTGCGCCTTCTGCCGAAAGAGGTCCGGGAGCGCTGCTTAGCTCTGCAGAGCACCGTATCTTCGTCTTTAGCCTCTCTTCTCGTCTACATCTTAGCAAAAAGCTTTTCCACTCTGTCTGGCAAGGAGAAACAGTGCCAGCACAGAAAACATCTCCCATCGTGTTCTAGAAGCTGCACGGAGGTCTGCCGAGTGTTTTGCAAGAAGAGAAAGAAAGTTGTCCAAAACAGCTTGCAATCCAATGTTCATGTGAATAGAAAAGGCAGGAGAGTGCTCAGGTACTGTTTTCTCTCAGTTGGCAAGCTGCGCACACCATCGCAGTGTTGTACAGCTTGTTTCATCACCTTTGCGAAGTTGCCGCTCTCTCCGGCTCCCGGAGACGAAGAAGCTGCTTCTTCGCACAAAGACGATTCTGCCGCTACAGTGCTCTGCGGTGTGTGTCTTCAGTCGAAAGAGCCCCAGAAGCGGTGCTTAGCTCTGCAGAGCACCGTACCTTCGTCTTTAGCCTCTCTTCTCGTCTACATCTTAGCAAAAAGCTTTTCCACTCTGTCTGGCAAGGAGAAACTCTGCCAGCACAGAAAACATCTCCCATCGTGTTCTAGAGGCTGCACGGAGGTCTGCCGAGTGTTTTGCAAGAAGAGAAAGAAAGTTGTCCAAAACAGCTTGCAATCGAATGTTCATGTGAATAGAAAAGGCAGGAGAGTGCTCAGGTACTGTTTTCTCTCAGTTTTCAAGCTGCGCACACAATCGCAGTGTTGTACAGCTTGTTTCATCACCTTTGCGAAGTTGCCGCTCTCTCCGGCTCCCGGAGACGAAGAAGCTGTTTCTTCGCGCAAAGACGATTCTGCCGCTCACAGTGCTCTGCGGTGTGCGCCTTCTGCCGAAAGAAGCCCAAGAGCGGTGGTTAGCTCTGCTGAGCACCGTACCTTCGTCTTTAGCCTCTCTTCTCGTCTACATCTTAGCAAAAAGCTTTTCCACTCTGTCTGGCAAGGAGAAACTGTGCCAGCACAGAAAACATCTCCCATCGTGTTCTAGAGGCTGCACGGAGGTCTGCCGAGTGTTTTGCAAGAAGAGAAAGCAAGTTGTCCAAAACAGTTTGCAATCGAATATTCATGTGAATAGAAAAGGCAGGAGAGTGGTCAGGTACTGTTTTCTCTCAGTTTTCAAGCTGCGCACACAATCGCAGTGTTGTACAGCTTGTTTCATCACCTTTGCGAAGTTGCCGCTCTCTCCGGCTCCCGGAGACGAAGAAGCTGCTTCTTCGCGCAAAGACGATTCTGCCGCTCACAGTGCTCTGCGGTGTGCGCCTTCTGCCGAAAGAGGACCGGGAGCGGTGCTTAGCTCTGCAGAGCACCGTACCTTCGTCTTTAGCCTCTCTTCTCGTCTACATCTTAGCAAAAAGCTTTTCCACTCTGTCTGGCAAGGAGAAACTGTGCCAGCACAGAAAACATCTCCCATCGTGTTGTAGAGGCTGCACGGAGGTCTGCCGAGTGTTTTGCAAGAAGAGAAAGCAAGTTGTCCAAAACAGCTTGCAATCGAATGTTCATGTGAATAGAAAAGGCAGGAGAGTGCTCAGGTACTGTTTTCTCTCAGTTTTCAAGCTGCGCACACAATCGCAGTGTTGTACAGCTTGTTTCATCACCTTTGCGAAGTTGCCGCTCTCTCCGGCTCCCGGAGACGAAGAAGCTGCTTCTTCGCGCAAAGACGATTCTGCCGCTCACAGTGCTCTGCGGTGTGCGCCTTCTGCCGAAAGAGGTCCGGGAGCGGTGCTTAGCTCTGCAGAAACCGTACCTTCGTCTTTAGCCTCTCTTCTCGTCTACATCTTAGCAAAAAGCTTTTCCCCTCTGTCTGGCAAGGAGAAACAGTGCCAGCACAGAAAACATCTCCCATCGTGTTCTAGAAGCTGCACGGAGGTCTGCCGAGTGTTTTGCAAGAAGAGAAAGAAAGTTGTCCAAAACAGCTTGCAATCGAATACTCATGTGAATATAAAAGGCAGGAGAGTGGTCAGGTACTGTTTTCTCTCAGTTTTCAAGCTGCGCACACAATCGCAGTGTTGTAAAGCTTGTTTCATCACCTTTGCGAAGCTGCCGCTCTCTCCGGCTCCCGGAGACGAAGAAGCTGCTTCTTCGCGCAAAGACGATTCTGCCGCTCACAGTGCTCTGCGGTGTGCGCCTTCTGCCGAAAGAGGTCCGGGAGCGGTGCTTAGCTCTGCAGAGCACCGTACCTTCGTCTTTAGCCTCTCTTCTCGTCTACATCTTAGCAAAAAGCTTTTCCACTCTGTCTGGCAAGGAGAAACAGTGCCAGCACAGAAAACATCTCCCATCGTGTTCTAGAAGCTGCACGGAGGTCTGCCGAGTGTTTTGCAAGAAGAGAAAGCAAGTTGTCCAAAAAAGCTTGCAATCGAATGTTCATGTGAATAGAAAAGGCAGGAGAGTGCTCAGGTACTGTTTTCTCTCAGTTGGCAAGCTGCGCACACAATCGCAGTGTTGTACAGCTTGTTTCATCACCTTTGCGAAGTTGCCGCTCTCTCGGCTCCCGGAGACGAAGAAGCTGCTTCTTCGCGCAAAGACGATTCTGCCGCTACAGTGCTCTGCGGTGTGTGTCTTCAGTCGAAAGAGCCCCAGAAGCGGTGCTTAGCTCTGCAGAGCACCGTACCTTCGTCTTTAGCCTCTCTTCTCGTCTACATCTTAGCAAAAAGCTTTTCCACTCTGTCTGGCAAGGAGAAACAGTGCCAGCACAGAAAACATCTCCCATCGTGTTCTAGACGCTGCACGGAGGTCTGCCGAGTGTTTTGCAAGAAGAGAAAGCAAGTTGTCCAAAACAGCTTGCAATCCAATGTTCATGTGAATAGAAAAGGCAGGAGAGTGCTCAGGTACTGTTTTCTCTCAGTTGGCAAGCTGCGCACACAATCGCAGTGTTGTACAGCTTGTTTCATCACCTTTGCGAAGTTGCCGCTCTCTCCGGCTCCCGGAGACGAAGAAGCTGCTTCTTCGCGCAAAGACGATTCTGCCGCTCACAATGCTCTGCGGTGTGCGCCTTCTGCCGAAAGAAGCCCAAGAGCGGTGGTTAGCTCTGCAGAGCACCGTACCTTCGTCTTTAGCCTCTCTTCTCGTCTACATCTTAGCAAAAAGCTTTTCCACTCTGTCTGGCAAGGAGAAACTGTGCCAGCACAGAAAACATCTCCCATCGTGTTCTAGAGGCTGCACGGAGGTCTGCCGAGTGTTTTGCAAGAAGAGAAAGCAAGTTGTCCTAAACAGTTTGCAATCGAATATTCATGTGAATAGAAAAGGCAGGAGAGTGGTCAGGTACTGTTTTCTCTCAGTTTTCAAGCTGCGCACACAATCGCAGTGTTGTACAGCTTGTTTCATCACCTTTGCGAAGTTGCCGCTCTCTCCGGCTCCCGGAGACGAAGAAGCTGCTTCTTCGCGCAAAGACGATTCTGCCGCTCACAGTGCTCTGCGGTGTGTGTCTTCAGTCAAAAGAGCCCCAGAAGCGGTGCTTAGCTCTGCAGAGCACCGTACCTTCGTCTTTAGCCTCTCTTCTCGTCTACATCTTAGCAAAAAGCTTTTCCACTCTGTCTGGCAAGGAGAAACTGTGCCAGCACAGAAAACATCTCCCATCGTGTTCTAGAGGCTGCACGGAGGTCTGCCGAGTGTTTTGCAAGAAGAGAAAGCAAGTTGTCCAAAACAGCTTGCAATCGAATGTTCATGTGAATAGAAAAGGCAGGAGAGTGGTCAGGTACTGTTTTTCCTCAGTTTTCAAGCTGCGCACACAATCGCAGTGTTGTACAGCTTGTTTCATCACCTTTGCGAAGTTGCCGCTCTCTCCGGCTCCCGGAGACGAAGAAGTTGCTTCTTCGCGCAAAGACGATTCTGCCGCTCACAGTGCTCTGCGGTGTGCGCCTTCTGCCGAAAGAAGCCCAAGAGCGGTGGTTAGCTCTGCAGAGCACCGTACCTTCGTCTTTAGCCTCTCTTCTCGTCTACATCTTAGCAAAAAGCTTTTCCACTCTGTCTGGCAAGGAGAAACTGTGCCAGCACAGAAAACATCTCCCATCGTGTTCTAGAGGCTGCACGGAGGTCTGCCGAGTGTTTTGCAAGAAGAGAAAGCAAGTTGTCCAAAACAGTTTGCAATCGAATATTCATGTGAATAGAAAAGGCAGGAGAGTGGTCAGGTACTGTTTTCTCTCAGTTTTCAAGCTGCGCACACAATCGCAGTGTTGTACAGCTTGTTTCATCACCTTTGCGAAGTTGCCGCTCTCTCCGGCTCCCGGAGACGAAGAAGCTTCTTCTTCGCGCAAAGACGATTCTGCCGCTCACAGTGCTCTGCGGTGTGCGCCTTCTGCCGAAAGAGGTCCGGGAGCGGTGCTTAGCTCTGCAGAGCACCGTACCTTCGTCTTTAGCCTCTCTTCTCGTCTACATCTTAGCAAAAAGCTTTTCCACTCTGTCTGGCAAGGAGAAACTGTGCCAGCACAGAAAACATCTCCCATCGTGTTCTAGAGGCTGCACGGAGGTCTGCCGAGTGTTTTGCAAGAAGAGAAAGCAAGTTGTCCAAAACAGTTTGCAATCGAATATTCATGTGAATAGAAAAGGCAGGAGAGTGGTCAGGTACTGTTTTCTCTCAGTTTTCAAGCTGCGCACACAATCGCAGTGTTGTACAGCTTGTTTCATCACCTTTGCGAAGTTGCCGCTCTCTCCGGCTCCCGGAGACGAAGAAGCTGCTTCTTCGCGCAAAGACGATTCTGCCGCTCACAGTGCTCTGCGGTGTGCGCCTTCTGCAGAAAGAGGTCCGGGAGCGGTGCTTAGCTCTGCAGAAACCGTACCTTCGTCTTTAGCCTCTCTTCTCGTCTACATCTTAGCTAAAAGCTTTTCCACTCTGTCTGGCAAGGAGAAACTGTGCCAGCACACAAAACATCTCCCATCGTGTTCTAGAAGCTGCACGGAGGTCTGCCGAGTGTTTTGCAAGAAGAGAAAGAAAGTTGTCCAAAACAGCTTGCAATCGAATATTCATGTGAATAGAAAAGGCAGGAGAGTGCTCAGGTACTGTTTTCTCTCAGTTTTCAAGCTGCGCACACAATTGCAGTGTTGTACAGCTTGTTTCATCACCTTTGCGAAGTTGCCGCTCTCTGCGGCTCCCGGAGACGAAGAAGCTGCTTCTTCGCGCAAAGACGATTCTGCCGCTCACAGTGCTCTGCGGTGTGCGCCTTCTGCCGAAAGAGGTCCGGGAGCGCTGCTTAGCTCTGCAGAGCACCGTATCTTCGTCTTTAGCCTCTCTTCTCGTCTACATCTTAGCAAAAAGCTTTTCCACTCTGTCTGGCAAGGAGAAACTGTGCCAGCACAGAAAACATCTCCCATCGTGTTCTAGAAGCTGCACGGAGGTCTGCCGAGTGTTTTGCAAGAAGAGAAAGCAAGTTGTCCAAAACAGCTTGCAATCGAATGTTCATGTGAATAGAAAAGGCAGGAGAGTGCTCAGGTACTGTTTTCTCTCAGTTGGCAAGCTGCGCACACAATCGCAGTGTTGTACAGCTTGTTTCATCACCTTTGCGAAGTTGCCGCTCTCTCCGGCTCCCGGAGACGAAGAAGCTGCTTCTTCGCACAAAGACGATTCTGCCGCTACAGTGCTCTGCGGTGTGTGTCTTCAGTCGAAAGAGCCCCAGAAGCGGTGCTTAGCTCTGCAGAGCACCGTACCTTCGTCTTTAGCCTCTCTTCTCGTCTACATCTTAGCAAAAAGCTTTTCCACTCTGTCTGGCAAGGAGAAACAGTGCCAGCACAGAAAACATCTCCCATCGTGTTCTAGAAGCTGCACGGAGGTCTGCCGAGTGTTTTGCAAGAAGAGAAAGAAAGTTGTCCAAAACAGCTTGCAATCCAATGTTCATGTGAATAGAAAAGGCAGGAGAGTGCTCAGGTACTGTTTTCTCTCAGTTTCCAAGCTGCGCACACAATCGCAGTGTTGTACAGCTTGTTTCATCACCTTTGCGAAGTTGCCGCTCTCTCCGGCTCCCGGAGACGAAGAAGCTGCTTCTTCGCGCAAAGACGATTCTGCCGCTCACAGTGCTCTGCGGTGTGCGCCTTCTGCCGAAAGAAGCCCAAGAGCGGTGGTTAGCTCTGCAGAGCACCGTACCTTCGTCTTTAGCCTCTCTTCTCGTCTACATCTTAGCAAAAAGCTTTTCCACTCTGTCTGGCAAGGAGAAACTGTGCCAGCACAGAAAACATCTCCCATCGTGTTCTAGAGGCTGCACGGAGGTCTGCCGAGTGTTTTGCAAGAAGAGAAAGCAAGTTGTCCAAAACAGTTTGCAATCGAATATTCATGTGAATAGAAAAGGCAGGAGAGTGGTAAGGTACTGTTTTCTCTCAGTTTTCAAGCTGCGCACACAATCGCAGTGTTGTACAGCTTGTTTCATCACCTTTGCGAAGTTGCCGCTCTCTCCGGCTCCCGGAGACGAAGAAGCTGCTTCTTCGCGCAAAGACGATTCTGCCGCTCACAGTGCACTGCGGTGTGCGCCTTCTGCCGAAAGAGGTCCGGGAGCGCTGCTTAGCTCTGCAGAGACCGTACCTTCGTCTTTAGCCTCTCTTCTCGTCTACATCTAGCAAAAAGCTTTTCCACTCTGTCTGGCAAGGAGAAACAGTGCCAGCACAGAAAACATCTCCCATCGTGTTCTAGAAGCTGCACGGAGGTCTGCCGAGTGTTTTGCAAGAAGAGAAAGAAAGTTGTCCAAAACAGCTTGCAATCGAATGTTCATGTGAATAGAAAAGGCAGGAGAGTGCTCAGGTACTGTTTTCTCTCAGTTGGCAAGCTGCGCACACCATCGCAGTGTTGTACAGCTTGTTTCATCACCTTTGCGAAGTTGCCGCTCTCTCCGGCTCCCGGAGACGAAGAAGCTGCTTCTTCGCACAAAGACGATTCTGCCGCTACAGTGCTCTGCGGTGTGTGTCTTCAGTCGAAAGAGCCCCAGAAGCGGTGCTTAGCTCTGCAGAGCACCGTACCTTCGTCTTTAGCCTCTCTTCTCGTCTACATCTTAGCAAAAAGCTTTTCCACTCTGTCTGGCAAGGAGAAACTGTGCCAGCACAGAAAACATCTCCCATCGTGTTGTAGAGGCTGCACGGAGGTCTGCCGAGTGTTTTGCAAGAAGAGAAAGAAAGTTGTCCAGAACAGCTTGCAATCCAATGTTCATGTGAATAGAAAACGCAGGAGAGTGCTCAGGTACTGTTTTCTCTCAGTTTTCAAGCTGCGCACACAATCGCAGTGTTGTACAGCTTGTTTCATCACCTTTGCGAAGTTGCCGCTCTCTCCGGCTCCCGGAGACGAAGAAGCTTGCTTCTTCGCGCAAAGACGATTCTGCCGCTCACAGTGCTCTGCGGTGTGCGCCTTCTGCCGAAAGAAGCCCAAGAGCGCTGCTTAGCTCTGCAGAGCACCGTACCTTCGTCTTTAGCCTCTCTTCTCGTCTACATCTTAGCAAAAAGCTTTTCCACTCTGTCTGGCAAGGAGAAACTGTGCCAGCACAGAAAACATCTCCCATCGTGTTCTAGAGGCTGCACGGAGGTCTGCCGAGTGTTTTGCAAGAAGAGAAAGCAAGTTGTCCAAAACAGTTTGCAATCGAATATTCATGTGAATAGAAAAGGCAGGAGAGTGGTCAGGTACTGTTTTCTCTCAGTTTTCAAGCTGCGCACACAATCGCAGTGTTGTACAGCTTGTTTCATCACCTTTGCGAAGTTGCCGCTCTCTCCGGCTCCCGGAGACGAAGAAGCTGCTTCTTCGCGCAAAGACGATTCTGCCGCTCACAGTGCACTGCGGTGTGCGCCTTCTGCCGAAAGAGGACCGGGAGCGGTGCTTAGCTCTGCAGAGCACCGTACCTTCGTCTTTAGCCTCTCTTCTCGTCTACATCTTAGCAAAAAGCTTTTCCACTCTGTCTGGCAAGGAGAAACTCTGCCAGCACAGAAAACATCTCCCATCGTGTTGTAGAGGCTGCACGGAGGTCTGCCGAGTGTTTTGCAAGAAGAGAAAGCAAGTTGTCCAAAACAGCTTGCAATCCAATGTTCATGTGAATAGAAAAGGCAGGAGAGTGCTCAGGTACTGTTTTCTCTCAGTTTTCAAGCTGCGCACACAATCGCAGTGTTGTACAGCTTGTTTCATCACCTTTGCGAAGTTGCCGCTCTCTCCGGCTCCCGGAGACGAAGAAGCTGCTTCTTCGCGCAAAGACGATTCTGCCGCTCACAGTGCTCTGCGGTGTGCGCCTTCTGCCGAAAGAGGTCCGGGAGCGGTGCTTAGCTCTGCAGAAACCGTACCTTCGTCTTTAGCCTCTCTTCTCGTCTACATCTTAGCAAAAAGCTTTTCCCCTCTGTCTGGCAAGGAGAAACTGTGCCAGCACAGAAAACATCTCCCATCGTGTTCTAGAAGCTGCACGGAGGTCTGCCGAGTGTTTTGCAAGAAGAGAAAGAAAGTTGTCCAAAACAGCTTGCAATCGAATATTCATGTGAATAGAAAAGGCAGGAGAGTGGTCAGGTACTGTTTTCTCTCAGTTTTCAAGCTGCGCACACAATCGCAGTGTTGTAAAGCTTGTTTCATCACCTTTGCGAAGCTGCCGCTCTCTCCGGCTCCCGGAGACGAAGAAGCTGCTTCTTCGCGCAAAGACGATTCTGCCGCTCACAGTGCTCTGCGGTGTGCGCCTTCTGCCGAAAGAGGACCGGGAGCGGTGCTTAGCTCTGCAGAGCACCGTACCTTCGTCTTTAGCCTCTCTTCTCGTCTACATCTTAGCAAAAAGCTTTTCCACTCTGTCTGGCAAGGAGAAACTGTGCCAGCACAGAAAACATCTCCCATCGTGTTGTAGAGGCTGCACGGAGGTCTGCCGAGTGTTTTGCAAGAAGAGAAAGCAAGTTGTCCAAAACAGCTTGCAATCCAATGTTCATGTGAATAGAAAAGGCAGGAGAGTGCTCAGGTACTGTTTTCTCTCAGTTTTCAAGCTGCGCACACAATCGCAATGTTGTACAGCTTGTTTCATCACCTTTGCGAAGTTGCCGCTCTCTCCGGCTCCCGGAGACGAAGAAGCTGCTTCTTCGCGCAAAGACGATTCTGCCGCTCACAGTGCTCTGCGGTGTGCGCCTTCTGCCGAAAGAGGTCCGGGAGCGGTGCTTAGCTCTGCAGAGCACCGTACCTTCGTCTTTAGCCTCTCTTCTCGTCTACATCTTAGCAAAAAGCTTTTCCACTCTGTCTGGCAAGGAGAAACAGTGCCAGCACAGAAAACATCTCCCATCGTGTTCTAGAAGCTGCACGGAGGTCTGCCGAGTGTTTTGCAAGAAGAGAAAGCAAGTTGTCCAAAACAGCTTGCAATCGAATGTTCATGTGAATAGAAAAGGCAGGAGAGTGCTCAGGTACTGTTTTCTCTCAGTTGGCAAGCTGCGCACACAATCGCAGTGTTGTACAGCTTGTTTCATCACCTTTGCGAAGTTGCCGCTCTCTCCGGCTCCCGGAGACGAAGAAGCTGCTTCTTCGCGCAAAGACGATTCTGCCGCTACAGTGCTCTGCGGTGTGTGTCTTCAGTCGAAAGAGCCCCAGAAGCGGTGCTTAGCTCTGCAGAGCACCGTACCTTCGTCTTTAGCCTCTCTTCTCGTCTACATCTTAGCAAAAAGCTTTTCCACTCTGTCTGGCAAGGAGAAACAGTGCCAGCACACAAAACATCTCCCATCGTGTTCTAGAAGCTGCACGGAGGTCTGCCGAGTGTTTTGCAAGAAGAGAAAGAAAGTTGTCCAAAACAGCTTGCAATCGAATATTCATGTGAATAGAAAAGGCAGGAGAGTGGTCAGGTACTGTTTTCTCTCAGTTTTCAAGCTGCGCACACAATCGCAGTGTTGTACAGCTTGTTTCATCACCTTTGCGAAGTTGCCGCTCTCTCCGGCTCCCGGAGACGAAGAAGCTGCTTCTTCGCGCAAAGACGATTCTGCCGCTCACAGTGCTCTGCGGTGTGCGCCTTCTGCCGAAAGAAGCCCAAGAGCGGTGCTTAGCTCTGCAGAGCACCGTACCTTCGTCTTTAGCCTCTCTTCTCGTCTACATCTTAGCAAAAAGCTTTTCCACTCTGTCTGGCAAGGAGAAACTGTGCCAGCACGGAAAACATCTCCCTTCGTGTTCTAGAGGCTGCACGGAGGTCTGCCGAGTGTTTTGCAAGAAGAGAAAGAAAGTTGTCCAAAACAGCTTGCAATCCAATGTTCATGTGAATAGAAAACGCAGGAGAGTGCTCAGGTACTGTTTTCTCTCAGTTTTCAAGCTGCGCACACAATCGCAGTGTTGTACAGCTTGTTTCATCACCTTTGCCAAGTTGCCGCTCTCTCCGGCTCCCGGAGACGAAGAAGCTGCTTCTTCGCGCAAAGACGATTCTGCCGCTCACAGTGCTCTGCGGTGTGCGCCTTCTGCCGAAAGAGGTCCGGGAGCGCTGCTTAGCTCTGCAGAGCACCGTACCTTCGTCTTTAGCCTCTCTTCTCGTCTACATCTTAGCAAAAAGCTTTTCCACTCTGTCTGGCAAGGAGAAACTCTGCCAGCACAGAAAACATCTCCCATCGTGTTCTAGAAGCTGCACGGAGGTCTGCCGAGTGTTTTGCAAGAAGAGAAAGAAAGTTGTCCAAAACAGCTTGCAATCGAATGTTCATGTGAATAGAAAAGGCAGGAGAGTGGTCATGTACTGTTTTCTCTCAGTTTTCAAGCTGCGCACACAATCGCAGTGTTGTACAGCTTGTTTCATCACCTTTGCGAAGTTGCCGCTCTCTCCGGCTCCCGGAGACGAAGAAGCTGCTTCTTCGCGCAAAGACGATTCTGCCGCTCACAGTGCTCTGCGGTGTGCGCCTTCTGCCGAAAGAAGCCCAAGAGCGGTGCTTAGCTCTGCAGAAACCGTACCTTCGTCTTTAGCCTCTCTTCTCGTCTACATCTTAGCAAAAAGCTTTTCCACTCTGTCTGGCAAGGAGAAACAGTGCCAGCACGGAAAACATCTCCCATCGTGTTCTAGAAGCTGCACGGGGGTCTGCCGAGTGTTTTGCAAGAAGAGAAAGAATGTTGTCCAAAACAGCTTGCAATCGAATACTCATGTGAATATAAAGGGAAGGAGAGTGGTCAGGTACTGTTTTCTCTCAGTTTTCAAGCTGCGCACACAATCGCAGTGTTGTACAGCTTGTTTCATCACCTTTGCGAAGTTGCCGCTCTCTCCGGCTCCCGGAGACGAAGAAGCTTCTTCTTCGCGCAAAGACGATTCTGCCGCTCACAGTGCTCTGCGGTGTGCGCCTTCTGCCGAAAGAAGCCCAGGAGCGCTGCTTAGCTCTGCAGAGCACCGTACCTTCGTCTTTAGCCTCTCTTCTCGTCTACATCTTAGCAAAAAGCTTTTCCACTCTGTCTGGCAAGGAGAAACTCTGCCAGCACGGAAAACATATCCTATCGTGTTCTAGACGCTGCACGGAGGTCTGCCGAGTGTTTTGCAAGAAGAGAAAGAAAGTTGTCCAAAACAGCTTGCAATCGAATGTTCATGTGAATAGAAAAGGCAGGAGAGTGCTCAGGTACTGTTTTCTCACAGTTGGCAAGCTGCGCACACAATCGCAGTGTTGTACAGCTTGTTTCATCACCTTTGCCAAGTTGCCGCTTCTCCGGCTCCCGGAGACGAAGAAGCTGCTTCTTCGCGCAAAGACGATTCTGCAGCTCACAGTGCTCTGCGGTGTGCGCCTTCTGCCGAAAGAGGTCCGGGAGCGGTGCTTAGCTCTGCAGAGCACCGTATCTTCGTCTTTAGCCTCTCTTCTCGTCTACATCTTAGCAAAAAGCTTTTCCACTCTGTCTGGCAAGGAGAAACTGTGCCAGCACAGAAAACATCTCCCATCGTGTTCTAGAAGCTGCACGGAGGTCTGCCGAGTGTTTTGCAAGAAGAGAAAGCAAGTTGTCCAAAACAGCTTGCAATCGAATGTTCATGTGAATAGAAAAGGCAGGAGAGTGCTCAGGTACTGTTTTCTCTCAGTTTTCAAGCTGCGCACACAATCGCAGTGTTGTACAGCTTGTTTCATCACCTTTGCGAAATTGCCGCTCTCTCCGGCTCCCGGAGACGAAGAAGCTGCTTCTTCGCACAAAGACGATTCTGCCGCTACAGTGCTCTGCGGTGTGTGTCTTCAGTCGAAAGAGCCCCAGAAGCGGTGCTTAGCTCTGCAGAGCACCGTACCTTCGTCTTTAGCCTCTCTTCTCGTCTACATCTTAGCAAAAAGCTTTTCCACTCTGTCTGGCAAGGAGAAACTGTGCCAGCACAGAAAACATCTCCCATCGTGTTCTAGAGGCTGCACGGAGGTCTGCCGAGTGTTTTGCAAGAAGAGAAAGAAAGTTGTCCAAAACAGCTTGCAATCGAATGTTCATGTGAATAGAAAAGGCAGGAGAGTGCTCAGGTACTGTTTTCTCTCAGTTGGCAAGCTGCGCACACAATCGCAGTGTTGTACAGCTTGTTTCATCACCTTTGCGAAGTTGCCGCTCTCTCCGGCTCCCGGAGACGAAGAAGCTGCTTCTTCGCGCAAAGACGATTCTGCCGCTCACAGTGCTCTGCGGTGTGCGCCTTCTGCCGAAAGAAGCCCAAGAGCGGTGCTTAGCTCTGCTGAGCACCGTACCTTCGTCTTTAGCCTCTCTTCTCGTCTACATCTTAGCAAAAAGCTTTTCCACTCTGTCTGGCAAGGAGAAACTGTGCCAGCACAGAAAACATCTCCCATCGTGTTCTAGAGGCTGCACGGAGGTCTGCCGAGTGTTTTGCAAGAAGAGAAAGCAAGTTGTCCAAAACAGTTTGCAATCGAATATTCATGTGAATAGAAAAGGCAGGAGAGTGGTCAGGTACTGTTTTCTCTCAGTTTTCAAGCTGCGCACACAATCGCAGTGTTGTACAGCTTGTTTCATCACCTTTGCGAAGTTGCCGCTCTCTCCGGCTCCCGGAGACGAAGAAGCTGCTTCTTCGCGCAAAGACGATTCTGCCGCTCACAGTGCATTGCGGTGTGCGCCTTCTGCCGAAAGAGGTCCGGGAGCGCTGCTTAGCTCTGCAGAGCACCGTATCTTCGTCTTTAGCCTCTCTTCTCGTCTACATCTTAGCAAAAAGCTTTTCCACTCTGTCTGGCAAGGAGAAACTGTGCCAGCACAGAAAACATCTCCCATCGTGTTCTAGAGGCTGCACGGAGGTCTGCCGAGTGTTTTGCAAGAAGAGAAAGCAAGTTGTCCAAAACAGCTTGCAATCCAATGTTCATGTGAATAGAAAAGGCAGGAGAGTGCTCAGGTACTGTTTTCTCTCAGTTTTCAAGCTGCGCACACAATCGCAGTGTTGTACAGCTTGTTTCATCACCTTTGCGAAGTTGCCGCTCTCTCCGGCTCCCGGAGACGAAGAAGCTGCTTCTTCGCGCAAAGACGATTCTGCCGCTCACAGTGCTCTGCGGTGTGCGCCTTCTGCCGAAAGAGGTCCGGGAGCGGTGCTTAGCTCTGCAGAAACCGTACCTTCGTCTTTAGCCTCTCTTCTCGTCTACATCTTAGCAAAAAGCTTTTCCACTCTGTCTGGCAAGGAGAAACAGTGCCAGCACAGAAAACATCTCCCATCGTGTTCTAGAAGCTGCACGGAGGTCTGCCGAGTGTTTTGCAAGAAGAGAAAGAAAGTTGTCCAAAACAGCTTGCAATCGAATATTCATGTGAATAGAAAAGGCAGGAGAGTGGTCAGGTACTGTTTTCTCTCAGTTTTCAAGCTGCGCACACAATCGCAGTGTTGTACAGCTTGTTTCATCACCTTTGCGAAGTTGCCGCTCTCTCCGGCTCCCGGAGACGAAGAAGCTGCTTCTTCGCGCAAAGACGATTCTGCCGCTCACAGTTCTCTGCGGTGTGCGCCTTCTGCCGAAAGAGGTCCGGGAGCGTTGCTTAGCTCTGCAGAGCACCGTATCTTCGTCTTTAGCCTCTCTTCTCGTCTACATCTTAGCAAAAAGCTTTTCCACTCTGTCTGGCAAGGAGAAACAGTGCCAGCACAGAAAACATCTCCCATCGTGTTCTAGAAGCTGCACGGAGGTCTGCCGAGTGTTTTGCAAGAAGAGAAAGAAAGTTGTCCAAAACAGCTTGCAATCGAATGTTCATGTGAATAGAAAAGGCAGGAGAGTGCTCAGGTACTGTTTTCTCTCAGT
Source organism: Melozone crissalis (assembly GCF_028551555.1). Lineage (NCBI taxonomy): Eukaryota > Metazoa > Chordata > Aves > Passeriformes > Passerellidae > Melozone > Melozone crissalis. The sequence continues at coordinate 74,860 of NW_026535941.1, read as the reverse complement.
TGGCAAGCTGCGCACACCATCGCAGTGTTGTACAGCTTGTTTCATCACCTTTGCGAAGTTGCCGCTCTCTCCGGCTCCCGGAGACGAAGAAGCTGCTTCTTCGCACAAAGACGATTCTGCCGCTACAGTGCTCTGCGGTGTGTGTCTTCAGTCGAAAGAGCCCCATAAGCGGTGCTTAGCTCTGCAGAGCACCGTACCTTCGTCTTTAGCCTCTCTTCTCGTCTACATCTTAGCAAAAAGCTTTTCCACTCTGTCTGGCAAGGAGAAACTGTGCCAGCACAGAAAACATCTCCCATCGTGTTCTAGAGGCTGCACGGAGGTCTGCCGAGTGTTTTGCAAGAAGAGAAAGAAAGTTGTCCAAAACAGCTTGCAATCGAATGTTCATGTGAATAGAAAAGGCAGGAGAGTGCTCAGGTACTGTTTTCTCTCAGTTTTCAAGCTGCGCACACAATCGCAGTGTTGTACAGCTTGTTTCATCACCTTTGCGAAGTTGCCGCTCTCTCCGGCTCCCGGAGACGAAGAAGCTGCTTCTTCGCGCAAAGACGATTCTGCCGCTCACAGTGCACTGCGGTGTGCGCCTTCTGCCGAAAGAGGTCCGGGAGCGGTGCTTAGCTCTGCAGAGCACCGTACCTTCGTCTTTAGCCTCTCTTCTCGTCTACATCTTAGCAAAAAGCTTTTCCACTCTGTCTGGCAAGGAGAAACTGTGCCAGCACAGAAAACATCTCCCATCGTGTTGTAGAGGCTGCACGGAGGTCTGCCGAGTGTTTTGCAAGAAGAGAAAGAAAGTTGTCCAAAACAGCTTGCAATCCAATGTTCATGTGAATAGAAAACGCAGGAGAGTGCTCAGGTACTGTTTTCTCTCAGTTTTCAAGCTGCGCACACAATCGCAATGTTGTACAGCTTGTTTCATCACCTTTGCCAAGTTGCCGCTCTCTCCGGCTCCCGGAGACGAAGAAGCTGCTTCTTCGCGCAAAGACGATTCTGCCGCTCACAGTGCTCTGCGGTGTGCGCCTTCAGCCAAAAGAGGTCCGGGAGCGCTGCTTAGCTCTGCAGAAACCGTACCTTCGTCTTTAGCCTCTCTTCTCGTCTACATCTTAGCAAAAAGCTTTTCCACTCTGTCTGGCAAGGAGAAACAGTGCCAGCACAGAAAACATCTCCCATCGTGTTCTAGAAGCTGCACGGAGGTCTGCCGAGTGTTTTGCAAGAAGAGAAAGAAAGTTGTCCAAAACAGCTTGCAATCGAATACTCATGTGAATATAAAAGGCAGGAGAGTGGTCAGGTACTGTTTTCTCTCAGTTTTCAAGCTGCGCACACAATCGCAGTGTTGTAAAGCTTGTTTCATCACCTTTGCGAAGCTGCCGCTCTCTCCGGCTCCCGGAGACGAAGAAGCTGCTTCTTCGCGCAAAGACGATTCTGCCGCTCACAGTGCTCTGCGGTGTGCGCCTTCTGCCGAAAGAGGTCCGGGAGCGGTGCTTAGCTCTGCAGAGCACCGTACCTTCGTCTTTAGCCTCTCTTCTCGTCTACATCTTAGCAAAAAGCTTTTCCACTCTGTCTGGCAAGGAGAAACTGTGCCAGCACAGAAAACATCTCCCATCGTGTTCTAGAAGCTGCACGGAGGTCTGCCGAGTGTTTTGCAAGAAGAGAAAGCAAGTTGTCCAAAACAGCTTGCAATCGAATGTTCATGTGAATAGAAAAGGCAGGAGAGTGCTCAGGTACTGTTTTCTCTCAGTTGGCAAGCTGCGCACACAATCGCAGTGTTGTACAGCTTGTTTCATCACCTTTGCCAAGTTGCCGCTCTCTCCGGCTCCCGGAGACGAAGAAGCTGCTTCTTCGCGCAAAGACGATTCTGCCGCTACAGTGCTCTGCGGTGTGTGTCTTCAGTCGAAAGAGCCCCAGAAGCGGTGCTTAGCTCTGCAGAGCACCGTACCTTCGTCTTTAGCCTCTCTTCTCGTCTACATCTTAGCAAAAAGCTTTTCCACTCTGTCTGGCAAGGAGAAACAGTGCCAGCACACAAAACATCTCCCATCGTGTTCTAGAAGCTGCACGGAGGTCTGCCGAGTGTTTTGCAAGAAGAGAAAGAAAGTTGTCCAGAACATCTTGCAATCGAATATTCATGTGAATAGAAAAGGCAGGAGAGTGGTCAGGTACTGTTTTCTCTCAGTTTTCAAGCTGCGCACACAATCGCAGTGTTGTACAGCTTGTTTCATCACCTTTGCGAAGTTGCCGCTCTCTCTGGCTCCCGGAGACGAAGAAGCTTCTTCTTCGCGCAAAGACGATTCTGCCGCTCACAGTGCTCTGCGGTGTGCGCCTTCTGCCGAAAGAGGTCCGGGAGCGGTGCTTAGCTCTGCAGAAACCGTACCTTCGTCTTTAGCCTCTCTTCTCGTCTACATCTTAGCAAAAAGCTTTTCCACTCTGTCTGGCAAGGAGAAACTGTGCCAGCACAGAAAACATCTCCCATCGTGTTCTAGAGGCTGCACGGAGGTCTGCCGAGTGTTTTGCAAGAAGAGAAAGAAAGTTGTCCAAAACAGCTTGCAATCGAATGTTCATGTGAATAGAAAACGCAGGAGAGTGCTCAGGTACTGTTTTCTCTCAGTTTTCAAGCTGCGCACACAATCGCAGTGTTGTACAGCTTGTTTCATCACCTTTGCGAAGTTGCCGCTCTCTCCGGCTCCCGGAGACGAAGAAGCTGCTTCTTCGCGCAAAGACGATTCTGCCGCTCACAGTGCTCTGCGGTGTGCGCCTTCTGCCGAAAGAGGTCCGGGAGCGGTGTTTAGCTCTGCAGAGCACCGTACCTTCGTCTTTAGCCTCTCTTCTCGTCTACATCTTAGCAAAAAGCTTTTCCACTCTGTCTGGCAAGGAGAAACTCTGCCAGCACAGAAAACATCTCCCATCGTGTTCTAGAAGCTGCACGGAGGTCTGCCGAGTGTTTTGCAAGAAGAGAAAGAAAGTTGTCCAAAACAGCTTGCAATCGAATGTTCATGTGAATAGAAAAGGCAGGAGAGTGGTCAGGTACTGTTTTCTCTCAGTTTTCAAGCTGCGCACACAATCGCAGTGTTGTACAGCTTGTTTCATCACCTTTGCGAAGCTGCCGCTCTCTCCGGCTCCCGGAGACGAAGAAGCTGCTTCTTCGCGCAAAGACGATTCTGCCGCTCACAGTGCTCTGCGGTGTGCGCCTTCTGCCGAAAGAGGTCCGGGAGCGCTGCTTAGCTCTGCAGAGCACCGTACCTTCGTCTTTAGCCTCTCTTCTCGTCTACATCTTAGCAAAAAGCTTTTCCACTCTGTCTGGCAAGGAGAAACAGTGCCAGCACAGAAAACATCTCCCATCGTGTTCTAGAAGCTGCACGGAGGTCTGCCGAGTGTTTTGCAAGAAGAGAAAGCAAGTTGTCCAAAACAGCTTGCAATCGAATGTTCATGTGAATAGAAAAGGCAGGAGAGTGGTCAGGTACTGTTTTCTCTCAGTTGGCAAGCTGCGCACACAATCGCAGTGTTGTACAGCTTGTTTCATCACCTTTGCGAAGTTGCCGCTCTCTCCGGCTCCCGGAGACGAAGAAGCTGCTTCTTCGCGCAAAGACGATTCTGCCGCTACAGTGCTCTGCGGTGTGTGTCTTCAGTCGAAAGAGCCCCAGAAGCGGTGCTTAGCTCTGCAGAGCACCGTACCTTCGTCTTTAGCCTCTCTTCTCGTCTACATCTTAGCAAAAAGCTTTTCCACTCTGTCTGGCAAGGAGAAACTGTGCCAGCACAGAAAACATCTCCCATCGTGTTCTAGAGGCTGCACGGAGGTCTGCCGAGTGTTTTTGCAAGAAGAGAAAGCAAGTTGTCCAAAACAGCTTGCAATCGAATGTTCATGTGAATAGAAAAGGCAGGAGAGTGCTCAGGTACTGTTTTCTCTCAGTTGGCAAGCTGCGCACACAATCGCAGTGTTGTACAGCTTGTTTCATCACCTTTGCGAAGTTGCCGCTCTCTCCGGCTCCCGGAGACGAAGAAGCTGCTTCTTCGCGCAAAGACGATTCTGCCGCTCACAGTGCTCTGCGGTGTGCGCCTTCTGCCGAAAGAAGCCCAAGAGCGGTGCTTAGCTCTGCTGAGCACCGTACCTTCGTCTTTAGCCTCTCTTCTCGTCTACATCTTAGCAAAAAGCTTTTCCACTCTGTCTGGCAAGGAGAAACTGTGCCAGCACAGAAAACATCTCCCATCGTGTTCTAGAGGCTGCACGGAGGTCTGCCGAGTGTTTTGCAAGAAGAGAAAGCAAGTTGTCCAAAACAGTTTGCAATCGAATATTCATGTGAATAGAAAAGGCAGGAGAGTGGTCAGGTACTGTTTTCTCTCAGTTTTCAAGCTGCGCACACAATCGCAGTGTTGTACAGCTTGTTTCATCACCTTTGCGAAGTTGCCGCTCTCTCCGGCTCCCGGAGACGAAGAAGCTGCTTCTTCGCGCAAAGACGATTCTGCGCTCACAGTGCACTGCGGTGTGCGCCTTCTGCCGAAAGAGGTCCGGGAGCGCTGCTTAGCTCTGCAGAGCACCGTATCTTCGTCTTTAGCCTCTCTTCTCGTCTACATCTTAGCAAAAAGCTTTTCCACTCTGTCTGGCAAGGAGAAACTGTGCCAGCACAGAAAACATCTCCCATCGTGTTCTAGAGGCTGCACGGAGGTCTGCCGAGTGTTTTGCAAGAAGAGAAAGAAAGTTGTCCAAAACAGCTTGCAATCCAATGTTCATGTGAATAGAAAAGGCAGGAGAGTGGTCAGGTACTGTTTTCTCTCAGTTTTCAAGCTGCGCACCACAATCGCAGTGTTGTACAGCTTGTTTCATCACCTTTGCGAAGTTGCCGCTCTCTCCGGCTCCCGGAGACGAAGAAGCTGCTTCTTCGCGCAAAGACGATTCTGCCGCTCACAGTGCTCTGCGGTGTGCGCCTTCTGCCGAAAGAGGTCCGGGAGCGGTGCTTAGCTCTGCAGAAACCGTACCTTCGTCTTTAGCCTCTCTTCTCGTCTACATCTTAGCAAAAAGCTTTTCCACTCTGTCTGGCAAGGAGAAACAGTGCCAGCACAGAAAACATCTCTCATCATGTTCTAGAAGCTGCACGGAGGTCTGCCGAGTGTTTTGCAAGAAGAGAAAGAAAGTTGTCCAAAACAGCTTGCAATCGAATATTCATGTGAATAGAAAAGGCAGGAGAGTGGTCAGGTACTGTTTTCTCTCAGTTTTCAAGCTGCGCACACAATCGCAGTGTTGTACAGCTTGTTTCATCACCTTTGCGAAGTTGCCGCTCTCTCCGGCTCCCGGAGACGAAGAAGCTGCTTCTTCGCGCAAAGACGATTCTGCCGCTCACAGTGCTCTGCGGTGTGCGCCTTCTGCCGAAAGAGGTCCGGGAGCGTTGCTTAGCTCTGCAGAGCACCGTATCTTCGTCTTTAGCCTCTCTTCTCGTCTACATCTTAGCAAAAAGCTTTTCCACTCTGTCTGGCAAGGAGAAACAGTGCCAGCACAGAAAACATCTCCCATCGTGTTCTAGAAGCTGCACGGAGGTCTGCCGAGTGTTTTGCAAGAAGAGAAAGCAAGTTGTCCAAAACAGCTTGCAATCGAATGTTCATGTGAATAGAAAAGGCAGGAGAGTGGTCAGGTACTGTTTTCTCTCAGTTGGCAAGCTGCGCACACCATCGCAGTGTTGTACAGCTTGTTTCATCACCTTTGCGAAGTTGCCGCTCTCTCCGGCTCCCGGAGACGAAGAAGCTGCTTCTTCGCACAAAGACGATTCTGCCGCTACAGTGCTCTGCGGTGTGTGTCTTCAGTCGAAAGAGCCCCAGAAGCGGTGCTTAGCTCTGCAGAGCACCGTACCTTCGTCTTTAGCCTCTCTTCTCGTCTACATCTTAGCAAAAAGCTTTTCCACTCTGTCTGGCAAGGAGAAACTGTGCCAGCACAGAAAACATCTCCCATCGTGTTCTAGAGGCTGCACGGAGGTCTGCCGAGTGTTTTGCAAGAAGAGAAAGAAAGTTGTCCAAAACAGCTTGCAATCGAATGTTCATGTGAATAGAAAAGGCAGGAGAGTGCTCAGGTACTGTTTTCTCTCAGTTGGCAAGCTGCGCACACAATCGCAGTGTTGTACAGCTTGTTTCATCACCTTTGCGAAGTTGCCGCTCTCTCCGGCTCCCGGAGACGAAGAAGCTGCTTCTTCGCGCAAAGACGATTCTGCCGCTCACAGTGCACTGCGGTGTGCGCCTTCTGCCGAAAGAGGACCGGGAGCGGTGCTTAGCTCTGCAGAGCACCGTACCTTCGTCTTTAGCCTCTCTTCTCGTCTACATCTTAGCAAAAAGCTTTTCCACTCTGTCTGGCAAGGAGAAACTGTGCCAGCACAGAAAACATCTCCCATCGTGTTGTAGAGGCTGCACGGAGGTCTGCCGAGTGTTTTGCAAGAAGAGAAAGAAAGTTGTCCAAAACAGCTTGCAATCCAATGTTCATGTGAATAGAAAAGGCAGGAGAGTGCTCAGGTACTGTTTTCTCTCAGTTTTCAAGCTGCGCACACAATCGCAATGTTGTACAGCTTGTTTCATCACCTTTGCGAAGTTGCCGCTCTCTCCGGCTCCCGGAGACGAAGAAGCTGCTTCTTCGCGCAAAGACGATTCTGCCGCTCACAGTGCTCTGCGGTGTGCGCCTTCAGCCAAAAGAGGTCCGGGAGCGCTGCTTAGCTCTGCAGAAACCGTACCTTCGTCTTTAGCCTCTCTTCTCGTCTACATCTTAGCAAAAAGCTTTTCCACTCTGTCTGGCAAGGAGAAACAGTGCCAGCACAGAAAACATCTCCCATCGTGTTCTAGAAGCTGCACGGAGGTCTGCCGAGTGTTTGCAAGAAGAGAAAGAAAGTTGTCCAAAACAGCTTGCAATCGAATACTCATGTGAATATAAAAGGCAGGAGAGTGGTCAGGTACTGTTTTCTCTCAGTTTTCAAGCTGCGCACACAATCGCAGTGTTGTAAAGCTTGTTTCATCACCTTTGCGAAGCTGCCGCTCTCTCCGGCTCCCGGAGACGAAGAAGCTGCTTCTTCGCGCAAAGACGATTCTGCCGCTACAGTGCTCTGCGGTGTGTGTCTTCAGTCGAAAGAGCCCCAGAAGCGGTGCTTAGCTCTGCAGAGCACCGTACCTTCGTCTTTAGCCTCTCTTCTCGTCTACATCTTAGCAAAAAGCTTTTCCACTCTGTCTGGCAAGGAGAAACAGTGCCAGCACACAAAACATCTCCCATCGTGTTCTAGAAGCTGCACGGAGGTCTGCCGAGTGTTTTGCAAGAAGAGAAAGAAAGTTGTCCAAAACAGCTTGCAATCGAATATTCATGTGAATAGAAAAGGCAGAGAGTGGTCAGGTACTGTTTTCTCTCAGTTTTCAAGCTGCGCACATAATCGCAGTGTTGTACAGCTTGTTTCATCACCTTTGCGAAGTTGCCGCTCTCTCCGGCTCCCGGAGACGAAGAAGCTTCTTCTTCGCGCAAAGACGATTCTGCCGCTCACAGTGCTCTGCGGTGTGGGCCTTCTGCCGAAAGAAGCCCAAGAGCGGTGCTTAGCTCTGCAGAAACCGTACCTTCGTCTTTAGCCTCTCTTCTCGTCTACATCTTAGCAAAAAGCTTTTCCACTCTGTCTGGCAAGGAGAAACTGTGCCAGCACGGAAAACATCTCCCATCGTGTTCTAGAGGCTGCACGGAGGTCTGCCGAGTGTTTTGCAAGAAGAGAAAGAAAGTTGTCCAAAACAGCTTGCAATCCAATGTTCATGTGAATAGAAAAGGCAGGAGAGTGCTCAGGTACTGTTTTTCCTCAGTTTTCAAGCTGCGCACAACAATCGCAGTGTTGTACAGCTTGTTTCATCACCTTTGCCAAGTTGCCGCTCTCTCCGGCTCCCGGAGACGAAGAAGCTGCTTCTTCGCGCAAAGACGATTCTGCCGCTCACAGTGCTCTGCGGTGTGCGCCTTCTGCCGAAAGAGGTCCGGGAGCGGTGCTTAGCTCTGCAGAGCACCGTACCTTCGTCTTTAGCCTCTCTTCTCGTCTACATCTTAGCAAAAAGCTTTTCCACTCTGTCTGGCAAGGAGAAACTCTGCCAGCACAGAAAACATCTCCCATCGTGTTCTAGAAGCTGCACGGAGGTCTGCCGAGTGTTTTGCAAGAAGAGAAAGAAAGTTGTCCAAAACAGCTTGCAATCGAATACTCATGTGAATATAAAAAGCAGGAGAGTGGTCAGGTACTGTTTTCTCTCAGTTGGCAAGCTGCGCACACAATCGCAGTGTTGTACAGCTTGTTTCATCACCTTTGCGAAGTTGCCGCTCTCTCCGGCTCCCGGAGACGAAGAAGCTGCTTCTTCGCGCAAAGACGATTCTGCCGCTCACAGTGCTCTGCGGTGTGCGCCTTCTGCCGAAAGAAGCCCAAGAGCGGTGCTTAGCTCTGCAGAAACCGTACCTTCGTCTTTAGCCTCTCTTCTCGTCTACATCTTAGCAAAAAGCTTTTCCACTCTGTCTGGCAAGGAGAAACTGTGCCAGCACGGAAAACATCTCCCATCGTGTTCTAGAGGCTGCACGGAGGTCTGCCGAGTGTTTTGCAAGAAGAGAAAGAAAGTTGTCCAAAACAGCTTGCAATCCAATGTTCATGTGAATAGAAAACGCAGGAGAGTGCTCAGGTACTGTTTCTCTCAGTTTTCAAGCTGCGCACACAATCGCAGTGTTGTACAGCTTGTTTCATCACCTTTGCGAAGTTGCCGCTCTCTCCGGCTCCCGGAGACGAAGAAGCTGCTTCTTCGCACAAAGACGATTCTGCCGCTACAGTGCTCTGCGGTGTGTGTCTTCAGTCGAAAGAGCCCAGAAGCGGTGCTTAGCTCTGCAGAGCACCGTACCTTCGTCTTTAGCCTCTCTTCTCGTCTACATCTTAGCAAAAAGCTTTTCCACTCTGTCTGGCAAGGAGAAACTGTGCCAGCACAGAAAACATCTCCATCGTGTTCTAGAGGCTGCACGGAGGTCTGCCGAGTGTTTTGCAAGAAGAGAAAGAAAGTTGTCCAAAACAGCTTGCAATCGAATGTTCATGTGAATAGAAAAGGCAGGAGAGTGCTCAGGTACTGTTTTCTCTCAGTTGGCAAGCTGCGCACACAATCGCAGTGTTGTACAGCTTGTTTCATCACCTTTGCGAAGTTGCCGCTCTCCTCCGGCTCCCGGAGACGAAGAAGCTGCTTCTTCGCGCAAAGACGATTCTGCCGCTCACAGTGCACTGCGGTGTGCGCCTTCTGCCGAAAGAGGACCGGGAGCGGTGCTTAGCTCTGCAGAGCACCGTACCTTCGTCTTTAGCCTCTCTTCTCGTCTACATCTTAGCAAAAAGCTTTTCCACTCTGTCTGGCAAGGAGAAACTGTGCCAGCACAGAAAACATCTCCCATCGTGTTGTAGAGGCTGCACGGAGGTCTGCCGAGTGTTTTGCAAGAAGAGAAAGAAAGTTGTCCAAAACAGCTTGCAATCCAATGTTCATGTGAATAGAAAAGGCAGGAGAGTGCTCAGGTACTGTTTTCTCTCAGTTTTCAAGCTGCGCACACAATCGCAATGTTGTACAGCTTGTTTCATCACCTTTGCGAAGTTGCCGCTCTCTCCGGCTCCCGGAGACGAAGAAGCTGCTTCTTCGCGCAAAGACGATTCTGCCGCTCACAGTGCTCTGCGGTGTGCGCCTTCAGCCAAAAGAGGTCCGGGAGCGCTGCTTAGCTCTGCAGAAACCGTACCTTCGTCTTTAGCCTCTCTTCTCGTCTACATCTTAGCAAAAAGCTTTTCCACTCTGTCTGGCAAGGAGAAACAGTGCCAGCACAGAAAACATCTCCCATCGTGTTCTAGAAGCTGCACGGAGGTCTGCCGAGTGTTTTGCAAGAAGAGAAAGAAAGTTGTCCAAAACAGCTTGCAATCGAATACTCATGTGAATATAAAAGGCAGGAGAGTGGTCAGGTACTGTTTTCTCTCAGTTTTCAAGCTGCGCACACAATCGCAGTGTTGTAAAGCTTGTTTCATCACCTTTGCGAAGCTGCCGCTCTCTCCGGCTCCCGGAGACGAAGAAGCTGCTTCTTCGCGCAAAGACGATTCTGCCGCTACAGTGCTCTGCGGTGTGTGTCTTCAGTCGAAAGAGCCCCAGAAGCGGTGCTTAGCTCTGCAGAGCACCGTACCTTCGTCTTTAGCCTCTCTTCTCGTCTACATCTTAGCAAAAAGCTTTTCCACTCTGTCTGGCAAGGAGAAACAGTGCCAGCACACAAAACATCTCCCATCGTGTTCTAGAAGCTGCACGGAGGTCTGCCGAGTGTTTTGCAAGAAGAGAAAGAAAGTTGTCCAAAACAGCTTGCAATCGAATATTCATGTGAATAGAAAAGGCAGGAGAGTGGTCAGGTACTGTTTTCTCTCAGTTTTCAAGCTGCGCACATAATCGCAGTGTTGTACAGCTTGTTTCATCACCTTTGCGAAGTTGCCGCTCTCTCCGGCTCCCGGAGACGAAGAAGCTTCTTCTTCGCGCAAAGACGATTCTGCCGCTCACAGTGCTCTGCGGTGTGGGCCTTCTGCCGAAAGAAGCCCAAGAGCGGTGCTTAGCTCTGCAGAAACCGTACCTTCGTCTTTAGCCTCTCTTCTCGTCTACATCTTAGCAAAAAGCTTTTCCACTCTGTCTGGCAAGGAGAAACTGTGCCAGCACGGAAAACATCTCCCATCGTGTTCTAGAGGCTGCACGGAGGTCTGCCGAGTGTTTTGCAAGAAGAGAAAGAAAGTTGTCCAAAACAGCTTGCAATCCAATGTTCATGTGAATAGAAAAGGCAGGAGAGTGCTCAGGTACTGTTTTTCCTCAGTTTTCAAGCTGCGCACACAATCGCAGTGTTGTACAGCTTGTTTCATCACCTTTGCCAAGTTGCCGCTCTCTCCGGCTCCCGGAGACGAAGAAGCTGCTTCTTCGCGCAAAGACGATTCTGCCGCTCACAGTGCTCTGCGGTGTGCGCCTTCTGCCGAAAGAGGTCCGGGAGCGGTGCTTAGCTCTGCAGAGCACCGTACCTTCGTCTTTAGCCTCTCTTCTCGTCTACATCTTAGCAAAAAGCTTTTCCACTCTGTCTGGCAAGGAGAAACTCTGCCAGCACAGAAAACATCTCCCATCGTGTTCTAGAAGCTGCACGGAGGTCTGCCGAGTGTTTTGCAAGAAGAGAAAGAAAGTTGTCCAAAACAGCTTGCAATCGAATACTCATGTGAATATAAAAAGCAGGAGAGTGGTCAGGTACTGTTTTCTCTCAGTTGGCAAGCTGCGCACACAATCGCAGTGTTGTACAGCTTGTTTCATCACCTTTGCGAAGTTGCCGCTCTCTCCGGCTCCCGGAGACGAAGAAGCTGCTTCTTCGCGCAAAGACGATTCTGCCGCTCACAGTGCTCTGCGGTGTGCGCCTTCTGCCGAAAGAAGCCCAAGAGCGGTGCTTAGCTCTGCAGAAACCGTACCTTCGTCTTTAGCCTCTCTTCTCGTCTACATCTTAGCAAAAAGCTTTTCCACTCTGTCTGGCAAGGAGAAACTGTGCCAGCACACAAAACATCTCCCATCGTGTTCTAGAGGCTGCACGGAGGTCTGCCGAGTGTTTTGCAAGAAGAGAAAGAAAGTTGTCCAAAACAGCTTGCAATCCAATGTTCATGTGAATAGAAAACGCAGGAGAGTGCTCAGGTACTGTTTTCTCTCAGTTTTCAAGCTGCGCACACAATCGCAGTGTTGTACAGCTTGTTTCATCACCTTTGCCAAGTTGCCGCTCTCCTCCGGCTCCCGGAGACGAAGAAGCTGCTTCTTCGCGCAAAGACGATTCTGCCGCTCACAGTGCTCTGCGGTGTGCGCCTTCTGCCGAAAGAGGTCCGGGAGCGCTGCTTAGCTCTGCAGAGCACCGTACCTTCGTCTTTAGCCTCTCTTCTCGTCTACATCTTAGCAAAAAGCTTTTCCACTCTGTCTGGCAAGGAGAAACTCTGCCAGCACAGAAAACATCTCCCATCGTGTTCTAGAAGCTGCACGGAGGTCTGCCGAGTGTTTTGCAAGAAGAGAAAGAAAGTTGTCCAAAACAGCTTGCAATCGAATGTTCATGTGAATAGAAAAGGCAGGAGAGTGGTCATGTACTGTTTTCTCTCAGTTTTCAAGCTGCGCACACAATCGCAGTGTTGTACAGCTTGTTTCATCACCTTTGCGAAGTTGCCGCTCTCTCCGGCTCCCGGAGACGAAGAAGCTGCTTCTTCGCGCAAAGACGATTCTGCCGCTCACAGTGCACTGCGGTGTGCGCCTTCTGCCGAAAGAAGCCCAAGAGCGGTGCTTAGCTCTGCAGAAACCGTACCTTCGTCTTTAGCCTCTCTTCTCGTCTACATCTTAGCAAAAAGCTTTTCCACTCTGTCTGGCAAGGAGAAACAGTGCCAGCACAGAAAACATCTCCCATCGTGTTCTAGAAGCTGCACGGAGGTCTGCCGAGTGTTTTGCAAGAAGAGAAAGAAAGTTGTCCAAAACAGCTTGCAATCGAATACTCATGTGAATATAAAAGGCAGGAGAGTGGTCAGGTACTGTTTTCTCTCAGTTTTCAAGCTGCGCACACCAATCGCAGTGTTGTAAAGCTTGTTTCATCACCTTTGCGAAGCTGCCGCTCTCTCCGGCTCCCGGAGACGAAGAAGCTGCTTCTTCGCGCAAAGACGATTCTGCCGCTACAGTGCTCTGCGGTGTGTGTCTTCAGTCGAAAGAGCCCCAGAAGCGGTGCTTAGCTCTGCAGAGCACCGTACCTTCGTCTTTAGCCTCTCTTCTCGTCTACATCTTAGCAAAAAGCTTTTCCACTCTGTCTGGCAAGGAGAAACAGTGCCAGCACACAAAACATCTCCCATCGTGTTCTAGAAGCTGCACGGAGGTCTGCCGAGTGTTTTGCAAGAAGAGAAAGAAAGTTGTCCAAAACAGCTTGCAATCGAATATTCATGTGAATAGAAAAGGCAGGAGAGTGGTCAGGTACTGTTTTCTCTCAGTTTTCAAGCTGCGCACATAATCGCAGTGTTGTACAGCTTGTTTCATCACCTTTGCGAAGTTGCCGCTCTCTCCGGCTCCCGGAGACGAAGAAGCTTCTTCTTCGCGCAAAGACGATTCTGCCGCTCACAGTGCTCTGCGGTGTGGGCCTTCTGCCGAAAGAAGCCCAAGAGCGGTGCTTAGCTCTGCAGAAACCGTACCTTCGTCTTTAGCCTCTCTTCTCGTCTACATCTTAGCAAAAAGCTTTTCCACTCTGTCTGGCAAGGAGAAACTGTGCCAGCACGGGAAAACATCTCCCATCGTGTTCTAGAGGCTGCACGGAGGTCTGCCGAGTGTTTTGCAAGAAGAGAAAGAAAGTTGTCCAAAACAGCTTGCAATCCAATGTTCATGTGAATAGAAAAGGCAGGAGAGTGCTCAGGTACTGTTTTTCCTCAGTTTTCAAGCTGCGCACCACAATCGCAGTGTTGTACAGCTTGTTTCATCACCTTTGCCAAGTTGCCGCTCTCTCCGGCTCCCGGAGACGAAGAAGCTGCTTCTTCGCGCAAAGACGATTCTGCCGCTCACAGTGCTCTGCGGTGTGCGCCTTCTGCCGAAAGAGGTCCGGGAGCGGTGCTTAGCTCTGCAGAGCACCGTACCTTCGTCTTTAGCCTCTCTTCTCGTCTACATCTTAGCAAAAAGCTTTTCCACTCTGTCTGGCAAGGAGAAACTCTGCCAGCACAGAAAACATCTCCCATCGTGTTCTAGAAGCTGCACGGAGGTCTGCCGAGTGTTTTGCAAGAAGAGAAAGAAAGTTGTCCAAAACAGCTTGCAATCGAATACTCATGTGAATATAAAAAGCAGGAGAGTGGTCAGGTACTGTTTTCTCTCAGTTGGCAAGCTGCGCACACAATCGCAGTGTTGTACAGCTTGTTTCATCACCTTTGCGAAGTTGCCGCTCTCTCCGGCTCCCGGAGACGAAGAAGCTGCTTCTTCGCGCAAAGACGATTCTGCCGCTCACAGTGCTCTGCGGTGTGCGCCTTCTGCCGAAAGAAGCCCAAGAGCGGTGCTTAGCTCTGCAGAAACCGTACCTTCGTCTTTAGCCTCTCTTCTCGTCTACATCTTAGCAAAAAGCTTTTCCACTCTGTCTGGCAAGGAGAAACTGTGCCAGCACGGAAAACATCTCCCATCGTGTTCTAGAGGCTGCACGGAGGTCTGCCGAGTGTTTTGCAAGAAGAGAAAGAAAGTTGTCCAAAACAGCTTGCAATCCAATGTTCATGTGAATAGAAAACGCAGGAGAGTGCTCAGGTACTGTTTTCTCTCAGTTTTCAAGCTGCGCACACAATCGCAGTGTTGTACAGCTTGTTTCATCACCTTTGCCAAGTTGCCGCTCTCTCCGGCTCCCGGAGACGAAGAAGCTGCTTCTTCGCGCAAAGACGATTCTGCCGCTCACAGTGCTCTGCGGTGTGCGCCTTCTGCCGAAAGAGGTCCGGGAGCGGTGCTTAGCTCTGCAGAGCACCGTACCTTCGTCTTTAGCCTCTCTTCTCGTCTACATCTTAGCAAAAAGCTTTTCCACTCTGTCTGGCAAGGAGAAACTCTGCCAGCACAGAAAACATCTCCCATCGTGTTCTAGAAGCTGCACGGAGGTCTGCCGAGTGTTTTGCAAGAAGAGAAAGAAAGTTGTCCAAAACAGCTTGCAATCGAATGTTCATGTGAATAGAAAAGGCAGGAGAGTGGTCATGTACTGTTTTCTCTCAGTTTTCAAGCTGCGCACACAATCGCAGTGTTGTACAGCTTGTTTCATCACCTTTGCGAAGTTGCCGCTCTCTCCGGCTCCCGGAGACGAAGAAGCTGCTTCTTCGCGCAAAGACGATTCTGCCGCTCACAGTGCACTGCGGTGTGCGCCTTCTGCGAAAGAAGCCCAAGAGCGGTGCTTAGCTCTGCAGAAACCGTACCTTCGTCTTTAGCCTCTCTTCTCGTCTACATCTTAGCAAAAAGCTTTTCCACTCTGTCTGGCAAGGAGAAACAGTGCCAGCACGGAAAACATCTCCCATCGTGTTCTAGAAGCTGCACGGGGGTCTGCCGAGTGTTTTGCAAGAAGAGAAAGAATGTTGTCCAAAACAGCTTGCAATCGAATACTCATGTGAATATAAAGGGAAGGAGAGTGGTCAGGTACTGTTTTCTCTCAGTTTTCAAGCTGCGCACACAATCGCAGTGTTGTACAGCTTGTTTCATCACCTTTGCGAAGTTGCCGCTCTCTCCGGCTCCCGGAGACGAAGAAGCTGCTTCTTCGCGCAAAGACGATTCTGCCGCTCACAGTGCTCTGCGGTGTGCGCCTTCTGCCGAAAGAAGCCCGGGAGCGCTGCTTAGCTCTGCAGAGCACCGTACCTTCGTCTTTAGCCTCTCTTCTCGTCTACATCTTAGCAAAAAGCTTTTCCACTCTGTCTGGCAAGGAGAAACTGTGCCAGCACACAAAACATATCCTATCGTGTTCTAGAAGCTGCACGGAGGTCTGCCGAGTGTTTTGCAAGAAGAGAAAGAAAGTTGTCCAAAACAGCTTGCAATCGAATGTTCATGTGAATAGAAAAGGCAGGAGAGTGCTCAGGTACTGTTTTCTCACAGTTGGCAAGCTGCGCACACAATCGCAGTGTTGTACAGCTTGTTTCATCACCTTTGCGAAGTTGCCGCTCTCTCCGGCTCCCGGAGACGAAGAAGCTGCTTCTTCGCGCAAAGACGATTCTGCAGCTCACAGTGCTCTGCGGTGTGTGTCTTCAGTCGAAAGAGCCCCAGAAGCGGTGCTTAGCTCTGCAGAGCACCGTACCTTCGTCTTTAGCCTCTCTTCTCGTCTACATCTTAGCAAAAAGCTTTTCCACTCTGTCTGGCAAGGAGAAACTGTGCCAGCACAGAAAACATCTCCCATCGTGTTCTAGAAGCTGCACGGAGGTCTGCCGAGTGTTTTGCAAGAAGAGAAAGAAAGTTGTCCAAAACAGCTTGCAATCGAATATTCATGTGAATAGAAAAGGCAGGAGAGTGGTCAGGTACTGTTTTCTCTCAGTTTTCAAGCTGGGCACACAATCGCAGTGTTGTACAGCTTGTTTCATCACCTTTGCGAAGTTGCCGCTCTCTCCGGCTCCCGGAGACGAAGAAGCTGCTTCTTCGCGCAAAGACGATTCTGCCGCTCACAGTGCTCTGCGGTGTGCGCCTGCTGCCGAAAGAGGTCCGGGAGCGCTGCTTAGCTCTGCAGAGCACCGTATCTTCGTCTTTAGCCTCTCTTCTCGTCTACATCTTAGCAAAAAGCTTTTCCACTCTGTCTGGCAAGGAGAAACAGTGCCAGCACAGAAAACATCTCCCATCGTGTTCTAGAAGCTGCACGGAGGTCTGCCGAGTGTTTTGCAAGAAGAGAAAGCAAGTTGTCCAAAACAGCTTGCAATCGAATGTTCATGTGAATAGAAAAGGCAGGAGAGTGGTCAGGTACTGTTTTCTCTCAGTTGGAAAGCTGCGCACACAATCGCAGTGTTGTACAGCTTGTTTCATCACCTTTGCGAAATTGCCGCTCTCTCCGGCTCCCGGAGACGAAGAAGCTGCTTCTTCGCACAAAGACGATTCTGCCGCTACAGTGCTCTGCGGTGTGTGTCTTCAGTCGAAAGAGCCCCAGAAGCGGTGCTTAGCTCTGCAGAGCACCGTACCTTCGTCTTTAGCCTCTCTTCTCGTCTACATCTTAGCAAAAAGCTTTTCCACTCTGTCTGGCAAGGAGAAACTGTGCCAGCACAGAAAACATCTCCCATCGTGTTCTAGAGGCTGCACGGAGGTCTGCCGAGTGTTTTGCAAGAAGAGAAAGAAAGTTGTCCAAAACAGCTTGCAATCGAATGTTCATGTGAATAGAAAAGGCAGGAGAGTGCTCAGGTACTGTTTTCTCTCAGTTTTCAAGCTGCGCACACAATCGCAGTGTTGTACAGCTTGTTTCATCACCTTTGCGAAGTTGCCGCTCTCTCCGGCTCCCGGAGACGAAGAAGCTGCTTCTTCGCGCAAAGACGATTCTGCCGCTCACAGTGCACTGCGGTGTGCGCCTTCTGCCGAAAGAGGACCGGGAGCGGTGCTTAGCTCTGCAGAGCACCGTACCTTCGTCTTTAGCCTCTCTTCTCGTCTACATCTTAGCAAAAAGCTTTTCCACTCTGTCTGGCAAGGAGAAACTGTGCCAGCACAGAAAACATCTCCCATCGTGTTGTAGAGACTGCACGGAGGTCTGCCGAGTGTTTTGCAAGAAGAGAAAGAAAGTTGTCCAAAACAGCTTGCAATCCAATGTTCATGTGAATAGAAAAGGCAGGAGAGTGCTCAGGTACTGTTTTCTCTCAGTTTTCAAGCTGCGCACACAATCGCAATGTTGTACAGCTTGTTTCATCACCTTTGCGAAGTTGCCGCTCTCTCCGGCTCCCGGAGACGAAGAAGCTGCTTCTTCGCGCAAAGACGATTCTGCCGCTCACAGTGCTCTGCGGTGTGCGCCTTCAGCCAAAAGAGGTCCGGGAGCGCTGCTTAGCTCTGCAGAAACCGTACCTTCGTCTTTAGCCTCTCTTCTCGTCTACATCTTAGCAAAAAGCTTTTCCACTCTGTCTGGCAAGGAGAAACAGTGCCAGCACAGAAAACATCTCCCATCGTGTTCTAGAAGCTGCACGGAGGTCTGCCGAGTGTTTTGCAAGAAGAGAAAGAAAGTTGTCCAAAACAGCTTGCAATCGAATACTCATGTGAATATAAAAGGCAGGAGAGTGGTCAGGTACTGTTTTCTCTCAGTTTTCAAGCTGCGCACACAATCGCAGTGTTGTAAAGCTTGTTTCATCACCTTTGCGAAGCTGCCGCTCTCTCCGGCTCCCGGAGACGAAGAAGCTGCTTCTTCGCGCAAAGACGATTCTGCCGCTACAGTGCTCTGCGGTGTGTGTCTTCAGTCGAAAGAGCCCCAGAAGCGGTGCTTAGCTCTGCAGAGCACCGTACCTTCGTCTTTAGCCTCTCTTCTCGTCTACATCTTAGCAAAAAGCTTTTCCACTCTGTCTGGCAAGGAGAAACAGTGCCAGCACACAAAACATCTCCCATCGTGTTCTAGAAGCTGCACGGAGGTCTGCCGAGTGTTTTGCAAGAAGAGAAAGAAAGTTGTCCAAAACAGCTTGCAATCGAATATTCATGTGAATAGAAAAGGCAGGAGAGTGGTCAGGTACTGTTTTCTCTCAGTTTTCAAGCTGCGCACATAATCGCAGTGTTGTACAGCTTGTTTCATCACCTTTGCGAAGTTGCCGCTCTCTCCGGCTCCCGGAGACGAAGAAGCTTCTTCTTCGCGCAAAGACGATTCTGCCGCTCACAGTGCTCTGCGGTGTGGGCCTTCTGCCGAAAGAAGCCCAAGAGCGGTGCTTAGCTCTGCAGAAACCGTACCTTCGTCTTTAGCCTCTCTTCTCGTCTACATCTTAGCAAAAAGCTTTTCCACTCTGTCTGGCAAGGAGAAACTGTGCCAGCACGGAAAACATCTCCCATCGTGTTCTAGAGGCTGCACGGAGGTCTGCCGAGTGTTTTGCAAGAAGAGAAAGAAAGTTGTCCAAAACAGCTTGCAATCCAATGTTCATGTGAATAGAAAAGGCAGGAGAGTGCTCAGGTACTGTTTTTCCTCAGTTTTCAAGCTGCGCACACAATCGCAGTGTTGTACAGCTTGTTTCATCACCTTTGCCAAGTTGCCGCTCTCTCCGGCTCCCGGAGACGAAGAAGCTGCTTCTTCGCGCAAAGACGATTCTGCCGCTCACAGTGCTCTGCGGTGTGCGCCTTCTGCCGAAAGAGGTCCGGGAGCGGTGCTTAGCTCTGCAGAGCACCGTACCTTCGTCTTTAGCCTCTCTTCTCGTCTACATCTTAGCAAAAAGCTTTTCCACTCTGTCTGGCAAGGAGAAACTCTGCCAGCACAGAAAACATCTCCCATCGTGTTCTAGAAGCTGCACGGAGGTCTGCCGAGTGTTTTGCAAGAAGAGAAAGAAAGTTGTCCAAAACAGCTTGCAATCGAATACTCATGTGAATATAAAAAGCAGGAGAGTGGTCAGGTACTGTTTTCTCTCAGTTGGCAAGCTGCGCACACAATCGCAGTGTTGTACAGCTTGTTTCATCACCTTTGCGAAGTTGCCGCTCTCTCCGGCTCCCGGAGACGAAGAAGCTGCTTCTTCGCGCAAAGACGATTCTGCCGCTCACAGTGCTCTGCGGTGTGCGCCTTCTGCCGAAAGAAGCCCAAGAGCGGTGCTTAGCTCTGCAGAAACCGTACCTTCGTCTTTAGCCTCTCTTCTCGTCTACATCTTAGCAAAAAGCTTTTCCACTCTGTCTGGCAAGGAGAAACTGTGCCAGCACGGAAAACATCTCCCATCGTGTTCTAGAGGCTGCACGGAGGTCTGCCGAGTGTTTTGCAAGAAGAGAAAGAAAGTTGTCCAAAACAGCTTGCAATCCAATGTTCATGTGAATAGAAAAGGCAGGAGAGTGCTCAGGTACTGTTTTCTCTCAGTTTTCAAGCTGCGCACACAATCGCAGTGTTGTACAGCTTGTTTCATCACCTTTGCCAAGTTGCCGCTCTCTCCGGCTCCCGGAGACGAAGAAGCTGCTTCTTCGCGCAAAGACGATTCTGCCGCTCACAGTGCTCTGCGGTGTGCGCCTTCTGCCGAAAGAGGTCCGGGAGCGGTGCTTAGCTCTGCAGAGCACCGTACCTTCGTCTTTAGCCTCTCTTCTCGTCTACATCTTAGCAAAAAGCTTTTCCACTCTGTCTGGCAAGGAGAAACTCTGCCAGCACAGAAAACATCTCCCATCGTGTTCTAGAAGCTGCACGGAGGTCTGCCGAGTGTTTTGCAAGAAGAGAAAGAAAGTTGTCCAAAACAGCTTGCAATCGAATGTTCATGTGAATAGAAAAGGCAGGAGAGTGGTCATGTACTGTTTTCTCTCAGTTTTCAAGCTGCGCACACAATCGCAGTGTTGTACAGCTTGTTTCATCACCTTTGCGAAGTTGCCGCTCTCTCCGGCTCCCGGAGACGAAGAAGCTGCTTCTTCGCGCAAAGACGATTCTGCCGCTCACAGTGCACTGCGGTGTGCGCCTTCTGCCGAAAGAAGCCCAAGAGCGGTGCTTAGCTCTGCAGAAACCGTACCTTCGTCTTTAGCCTCTCTTCTCGTCTACATCTTAGCAAAAAGCTTTTCCACTCTGTCTGGCAAGGAGAAACAGTGCCAGCACGGAAAACATCTCCCATCGTGTTCTAGAAGCTGCACGGGGGTCTGCCGAGTGTTTTGCAAGAAGAGAAAGAATGTTGTCCAAAACAGCTTGCAATCGAATACTCATGTGAATATAAAGGGAAGGAGAGTGGTCAGGTACTGTTTTCTCTCAGTTTTCAAGCTGCGCACACAATCGCAGTGTTGTACAGCTTGTTTCATCACCTTTGCGAAGTTGCCGCTCTCTCCGGCTCCCGGAGACGAAGAAGCTGCTTCTTCGCGCAAAGACGATTCTGCCGCTCACAGTGCTCTGCGGTGTGCGCCTTCTGCCGAAAGAAGCCCGGGAGCGCTGCTTAGCTCTGCAGAGCACCGTACCTTCGTCTTTAGCCTCTCTTCTCGTCTACATCTTAGCAAAAAGCTTTTCCACTCTGTCTGGCAAGGAGAAACTGTGCCAGCACACAAAACATATCCTATCGTGTTCTAGAAGCTGCACGGAGGTCTGCCGAGTGTTTTGCAAGAAGAGAAAGAAAGTTGTCCAAAACAGCTTGCAATCGAATGTTCATGTGAATAGAAAAGGCAGGAGAGTGCTCAGGTACTGTTTTCTCACAGTTGGCAAGCTGCGCACACAATCGCAGTGTTGTACAGCTTGTTTCATCACCTTTGCGAAGTTGCCGCTCTCTCCGGCTCCCGGAGACGAAGAAGCTGCTTCTTCGCGCAAAGACGATTCTGCAGCTCACAGTGCTCTGCGGTGTGTGTCTTCAGTCGAAAGAGCCCCAGAAGCGGTGCTTAGCTCTGCAGAGCACCGTACCTTCGTCTTTAGCCTCTCTTCTCGTCTACATCTTAGCAAAAAGCTTTTCCACTCTGTCTGGCAAGGAGAAACTGTGCCAGCACAGAAAACATCTCCCATCGTGTTCTAGAAGCTGCACGGAGGTCTGCCGAGTGTTTTGCAAGAAGAGAAAGAAAGTTGTCCAAAACAGCTTGCAATCGAATATTCATGTGAATAGAAAAGGCAGGAGAGTGGTCAGGTACTGTTTTCTCTCAGTTTTCAAGCTGGGCACACAATCGCAGTGTTGTACAGCTTGTTTCATCACCTTTGCGAAGTTGCCGCTCTCTCCGGCTCCCGGAGACGAAGAAGCTGCTTCTTCGCGCAAAGACGATTCTGCCGCTACAGTGCTCTGCGGTGTGTGTCTTCAGTCGAAAGAGCCCCAGAAGCGGTGCTTAGCTCTGCAGAGCACCGTACCTTCGTCTTTAGCCTCTCTTCTCGTCTACATCTTAGCAAAAAGCTTTTCCACTCTGTCTGGCAAGGAGAAACTGTGCCAGCACAGAAAACATCTCCCATCGTGTTCTAGAGGCTGCACGGAGGTCTGCCGAGTGTTTTGCAAGAAGAGAAAGAAAGTTGTCCAAAACAGCTTGCAATCGAATGTTCATGTGAATAGAAAAGGCAGGAGAGTGCTCAGGTACTGTTTTCTCTCAGTTGGCAAGCTGCGCACACAATCGCAGTGTTGTACAGCTTGTTTCATCACCTTTGCGAAGTTGCCGCTCTCTCCGGCTCCCGGAGACCAAGAAGCTGCTTCTTCGCGCAAAGACGATTCTGCCGCTCACAGTGCTCTGCGGTGTGCGCCTTCTGCCGAAAGAAGCCCAAGAGCGGTGGTTAGCTCTGCTGAGCACCGTACCTTCGTCTTTAGCCTCTCTTCTCGTCTACATCTTAGCAAAAAGCTTTTCCACTCTGTCTGGCAAGGAGAAACTGTGCCAGCACAGAAAACATCTCCCATCGTGTTCTAGAGGCTGCACGGAGGTCTGCCGAGTGTTTTGCAAGAAGAGAAAGCAAGTTGTCCAAAACAGTTTGCAATCGAATATTCATGTGAATAGAAAAGGCAGGAGAGTGGTCAGGTACTGTTTTCTCTCAGTTTTCAAGCTGCGCACACAATCGCAGTGTTGTACAGCTTGTTTCATCACCTTTGCGAAGTTGCCGCTCTCTCCGGCTTCCGGAGACGAAGAAGCTGCTTCTTCGCGCAAAGACGATTCTGCCGCTCACAGTGCACTGCGGTGTGCGCCTTCTGCCGAAAGAGGTCCGGGAGCGCTGCTTAGCTCTGCAGAGCACCGTATCTTCGTCTTTAGCCTCTCTTCTCGTCTACATCTTAGCAAAAAGCTTTTCCACTCTGTCTGGCAAGGAGAAACTGTGCCAGCACAGAAAACATCTCCCATCGTGTTCTAGAGGCTGCACGGAGGTCTGCCGAGTGTTTTGCAAGAAGAGAAAGCAAGTTGTCCAAAACAGCTTGCAATCCAATGTTCATGTGAATAGAAAAGGCAGGAGAGTGCTCAGGTACTGTTTTCTCTCAGTTTTCAAGCTGCGCACACAATCGCAGTGTTGTACAGCTTGTTTCATCACCTTTGCGAAGTTGCCGCTCTCTCCGGCTCCCGGAGACGAAGAAGCTGCTTCTTCGCGCAAAGACGATTCTGCCGCTCACAGTGCTCTGCGGTGTGCGCCTTCTGCCGAAAGAGGTCCGGGAGCGGTGCTTAGCTCTGCAGAAACCGTACCTTCGTCTTTAGCCTCTCTTCTCGTCTACATCTTAGCAAAAAGCTTTTCCACTCTGTCTGGCAAGGAGAAACAGTGCCAGCACAGAAAACATCTCCCATCGTGTTCTAGAAGCTGCACGGAGGTCTGCCGAGTGTTTTGCAAGAAGAGAAAGAAAGTTGTCCAAAACAGCTTGCAATCGAATATTCATGTGAATAGAAAAGGCAGGAGAGTGGTCAGGTACTGTTTTCTCTCAGTTTTCAAGCTGCGCACACAATCGCAGTGTTGTACAGCTTGTTTCATCACCTTTGCGAAGTTGCCGCTCTCTCCGGCTCCCGGAGACGAAGAAGCTGCTTCTTCGCGCAAAGACGATTCTGCCGCTCACAGTGCTCTGCGGTGTGCGCCTTCTGCCGAAAGAGGTCCGGGAGCGTTGCTTAGCTCTGCAGAGCACCGTATCTTCGTCTTTAGCCTCTCTTCTCGTCTACATCTTAGCAAAAAGCTTTTCCACTCTGTCTGGCAAGGAGAAACAGTGCCAGCACAGAAAACATCTCCCATCGTGTTCTAGAAGCTGCACAAAGGTCTGCCGAGTGTTTTGCAAGAAGAGAAAGAAAGTTGTCCAAAACAGCTTGCAATCGAATGTTCATGTGAATAGAAAAGGCAGGAGAGTGCTCAGGTACTGTTTTCTCTCAGTTGGCAAGCTGCGCACACCATCGCAGTGTTGTACAGCTTGTTTCATCACCTTTGCGAAGTTGCCGCTCTCTCCGGCTCCCGGAGACGAAGAAGCTGCTTCTTCGCACAAAGACGATTCTGCCGCTACAGTGCTCTGCGGTGTGTGTCTTCAGTCGAAAGAGCCCCATAAGCGGTGCTTAGCTCTGCAGAGCACCGTACCTTCGTCTTTAGCCTCTCTTCTCGTCTACATCTTAGCAAAAAGCTTTTCCACTCTGTCTGGCAAGGAGAAACTGTGCCAGCACAGAAAACATCTCCCATCGTGTTCTAGAGGCTGCACGGAGGTCTGCCGAGTGTTTTGCAAGAAGAGAAAGAAAGTTGTCCAAAACAGCTTGCAATCGAATGTTCATGTGAATAGAAAAGGCAGGAGAGTGCTCAGGTACTGTTTTCTCTCAGTTGGCAAGCTGCGCACACAATCGCAGTGTTGTACAGCTTGTTTCATCACCTTTGCCAAGTTGCCGCTCTCTCCGGCTCCCGGAGACGAAGAAGCTGCTTCTTCGCGCAAAGACGATTCTGCCGCTACAGTGCTCTGCGGTGTGTGTCTTCAGTCGAAAGAGCCCCAGAAGCGGTGCTTAGCTCTGCAGAGCACCGTACCTTCGTCTTTAGCCTCTCTTCTCGTCTACATCTTAGCAAAAAGAAAAGCTTTTCCACTCTGTCTGGCAAGGAGAAACAGTGCCAGCACAGAAAACATCTCCCATCGTGTTCTAGAAGCTGCACGGAGGTCTGCCGAGTGTTTTGCAAGAAGAGAAAGAAAGTTGTCCAAAACAGCTTGCAATAGAATGTTCATGTGAATAGAAAAGGCAGGAGAGTGCTCAGGTACTGTTTTCTCTCAGTTGGCAAGCTGCGCACACAATCGCAGTGTTGTACAGCTTGTTTCATCACCTTTGCGAAGTTGCCGCTCTCTCCGGCTCCCGGAGACGAAGAAGCTGCTTCTTCGCGCAAAGACGATTCTGCCGGTCACAGTGCTCTGCGGTGTGTGTCTTCAGTCGAAAGAGGTCCGGGAGGGGTGCTTAGCTCTGCAGAGCACCGTACCTTCGTCTTTAGCCTCTCTTCTCGTCTACATCTTAGCAAAAAGCTTTTCCACTCTGTCTGGCAAGGAGAAACAGTGCCAGCACAGAAAACATCTCCCATCGTGTTGTAGAGGCTGCACGGAGGTCTGCCGAGTGTTTTGCAAGAAGAGAAAGAAAGTTGTCCAAAACAGCTTGCAATCCAATGTTCATGTGAATAGAAAAGGCAGGAGAGTGCTCAGGTACTGTTTTCTCTCAGTTTTCAAGCTGCGCACACAATCGCAGTGTTGTACAGCTTGTTTCATCACCTTTGCGAAGCAGCCGCTCTCTCCGGCTCCCGGAGACGAAGAAGCTGCTTCTTCGCGCAAAGACGATTCTGCCGCTCACAGTGCTCTGCGGTGTGCGCCTTCTGCCGAAAGAGGTCCGGGAGCGCTGCTTAGCTCTGCAGAAACCGTACCTTCGTCTTTAGCCTCTCTTCTCGTCTACATCTTAGCAAAAAGCTTTTCCACTCTGTCTGGCAAGGAGAAACAGTGCCAGCACAGAAAACATCTCCCATCGTGTTCTAGAAGCTGCACGGAGGTCTGCCGAGTGTTTTGCAAGAAGAGAAAGCAAGTTGTCCAAAAAAGCTTGCAATCGAATGTTCATGTGAATAGAAAAGGCAGGAGAGTGCTCAGGTACTGTTTTCTCTCAGTTTTCAAGCTGCGCACACAATCGCAGTGTTGTACAGCTTGTTTCATCACCTTTGCGAAGTTGCCGCTCTCTCCGGCTCCCGGAGACGAAGAAGCTGCTTCTTCGCGCAAAGACGATTCTGCCGCTCACAGTGCTCTGCGGTGTGCGCCTTCTGCCGTAAGAGGTCCGGGAGCGGTGCTTAGCTCTGCAGAAACCGTACCTTCGTCTTTAGCCTCTCTTCTCGTCTACATCTTAGCAAAAAGCTTTTCCACTCTGTCTGGCAAGGAGAAACAGTGCCAGCACAGAAAACATCTCCCATCGTGTTCTAGAAGCTGCACGGAGGTCTGCCGAGTGTTTTGCAAGAAGAGAAAGAAAGTTGTCCAAAACAGCTTGCAATCGAATACTCATGTGAATATAAAAGGCAGGAGAGTGGTCAGGTACTGTTTTCTCTCAGTTTTCAAGCTGCGCACACAATCGCAGTGTTGTACAGCTTGTTTCATCACCTTTGCGAAGCTGCCGCTCTCTCCGGCTCCCGGAGACGAAGAAGCTGCTTCTTCGCGCAAAGACGATTCTGCCGCTCACAGTGCTCTGCGGTGTGCGCCTTCTGCCGAAAGAGGTCCGGGAGCGCTGCTTAGCTCTGCAGAGCACCGTACCTTCGTCTTTAGCCTCTCTTCTCGTCTACATCTTAGCAAAAAGCTTTTCCACTCTGTCTGGCAAGGAGAAACAGTGCCAGCACAGAAAACATCTCCCATCGTGTTCTAGAAGCTGCACGGAGGTCTGCCGAGTGTTTTGCAAGAAGAGAAAGCAAGTTGTCCAAAAAAGCTTGCAATCGAATGTTCATGTGAATAGAAAAGGCAGGAGAGTGCTCAGGTACTGTTTTCTCTCAGTTGGCAAGCTGCGCACACAATCGCAGTGTTGTACAGCTTGTTTCATCACCTTTGCGAAGTTGCCGCTCTCTCCGGCTCCCGGAGACGAAGAAGCTGCTTCTTCGCGCAAAGACGATTCTGCCGCTACAGTGCTCTGCGGTGTGTGTCTTCAGTCGAAAGAGCCCCAGAAGCGGTGCTTAGCTCTGCAGAGCACCGTACCTTCGTCTTTAGCCTCTCTTCTCGTCTACATCTTAGCAAAAAGCTTTTCCACTCTGTCTGGCAAGGAGAAACAGTGCCAGCACAGAAAACATCTCCCATCGTGTTCTAGAGGCTGCACGGAGGTCTGCCGAGTGTTTTGCAAGAAGAGAAAGCAAGTTGTCCAAAACAGCTTGCAATCGAATGTTCATGTGAATAGAAAAGGCAGGAGAGTGCTCAGGTACTGTTTTCTCTCAGTTGGCAAGCTGCGCACACCATCGCAGTGTTGTACAGCTTGTTTCATCACCTTTGCGAAGTTGCCGCTCTCTCCGGCTCCCGGAGACGAAGAAGCTGCTTCTTCGCACAAAGACGATTCTGCCGCTACAGTGCTCTGCGGTGTGTGTCTTCAGTCGAAAGAGCCCCAGAAGCGGTGCTTAGCTCTGCAGAGCACCGTACCTTCGTCTTTAGCCTCTCTTCTCGTCTACATCTTAGCAAAAAGCTTTTCCACTCTGTCTGGCAAGGAGAAACTGTGCCAGCACAGAAAACATCTCCCATCGTGTTCTAGAGGCTGCACGGAGGTCTGCCGAGTGTTTTGCAAGAAGAGAAAGCAAGTTGTCCTAAACAGTTTGCAATCGAATATTCATGTGAATAGAAAAGGCAGGAGAGTGGTCAGGTACTGTTTTCTCTCAGTTTTCAAGCTGCGCACACAATCGCAGTGTTGTACAGCTTGTTTCATCACCTTTGCGAAGTTGCCGCTCTCTCCGGCTCCCGGAGACGAAGAAGCTGCTTCTTCGCGCAAAGACGATTCTGCCGCTCACAGTGTTCTGCGGTGTGCGCCTTCAGCCAAAAGAGGCACGTGAGCGTTGCTTGGCTCTGCAGAGCACCTTATCTTCGTCTTTAGCCTCTCTTCTCGTCTACATCTTAGCAAAAAGCTTTTCCACTCTGTCTGGCAAGGAGAAACAGTGCCAGCACAGAAAACATCTCCCATCGTGTTCTAGAAGCTGCACGGAGGTCTGCCGAGTGTTTTGCAAGAAGAGAAAGAAAGTTGTCCAAAACAGCTTGCAATCGAATGTTCATGTGAATAGAAAAGGCAGGAGAGTGCTCAGGTACTGTTTTCTCTCAGTTGGCAAGCTGCGCACACAATCGCAGTGTTGTACAGCTTGTTTCATCACCTTTGCGAAGTTGCCGCTCTCTCCGGCTCCCGGAGACGAAGAAGCTGCTTCTTCGCGCAAAGACGATTCTGCCGCTACAGTGCTCTGCGGTGTGTGTCTTCAGTCGAAAGAGGTCCGGGAGGGGTGCTTAGCTCTGCAGAGCACCGTACCTTCGTCTTTAGCCTCTCTTATGGTCTACATCTTAGCAAAAAGCTTTTCCACTCTGTCTGGCAAGGAGAAACTGTGCCAGCACAGAAAACATCTCCCATCGTGTTCTAGAGGCTGCACGGAGGTCTGCCGAGTGTTTTGCAAGAAGAGAAAGCAAGTTGTCCAAAACAGTTTGCAATCGAATATTCATGTGAATAGAAAAGGCAGGAGAGTGGTCAGGTACTGTTTTCTCTCAGTTTTCAAGCTGCGCACACAATCGCAGTGTTGTACAGCTTGTTTCATCACCTTTGCGAAGTTGCCGCTCTCTCCGGCTCCCGGAGACGAAGAAGCTGCTTCTTCGCGCAAAGAGGATTCTGCCGCTCACAGTGCACTGCGGTGTGCGCCTTCTGCCGAAAGAGGTCCGGGAGCGGTGCTTTGCTCTGCAGAGCACCGTACCTTCGTCTTTAGCCTCTCTTCTCGTCTACATCTTAGCAAAAAGCTTTTCCACTCTGTCTGGCAAGGAGAAACTGTGCCAGCACAGAAAACATCTCCCATCGTGTTCTAGAAGCTGCACGGAGGTCTGCCGAGTGTTTTGCAAGAAGAGAAAGAAAGTTGTCTAAAACAGCTTGCAATCGAATACTCATGTGAATAGAAAAGGCAGGAGAGTGGTCAGGTACTGTTTTCTCTCAGTTTTCAAGCTGCGCACACAATCGCAGTGTTGTACAGCTTGTTTCATCACCTTTGCGAAGCTGCCGCTCTCTCCGGCTCCCGGAGACGAAGAAGCTGCTTCTTCGCGCAAAGACGATTCTGCCGCTCACAGTGCTCTGCGGTGTGCGCCTTCTGCCAAAAGAGGCCCGGGAGCGATGCTTAGCTCTGCAGAGAACCGTATCTTCGTCTTTAGCCTCTCTTCTCGTCTACATCTTAGCAAAAAGCTTTTCCACTTTGTCTGGCAAGGAGAAACTGTGCCAGCACAGAAAACATCTCCCATCGTGTTCTAGAGGCTGCACGGAGGTCTGCCGAGTGTTTTGCAAGAAGAGAAAGAAAGTTGTCCAAAACAGCTTGCAATCGAATGTTCATGTGAATAGAAAAGGCAGGAGAGTGGTCAGGTACTGTTTTCTCTCAGTTGGCAAGCTGCGCACACAATCGCAGTGTTGTACAGCTTGTTTCATCACCTTTGCGAAGTTGCCGCTCTCTCCGGCTCCCGGAGACGAAGAAGCTGCTTCTTCGCGCAAAGACGATTCTGCCGCTCACAGTGCTCTGCGGTGTGCGCCTTCTGCCGAAAGAGGTCCGGGAGCGGTGCTTAGCTCTGCAGAGCACCGTACCTTCGTCTTTAGCCTCTCTTCTCGTCTACATCTTAGCTAAAAGCTTTTCCACTCTGTCTGGCAAGGAGAAACTGTGCCAGCACAGAAAACATCTCCCATCGTGTTCTAGAAGCTGCACGGAGGTCTGCCGAGTGTTTTGCAAGAAGAGAAAGAAAGTTGTCCAAAACAGCTTGCAATCGAATACTCATGTGAATATAAAAAGCAGGAGAGTGGTCAGGTACTGTTTTCTCTCAGTTTTCAAGCTGCGCACACAATCGCAGTGTTGTACAGCTGGTTTCATCACCTTTGCGAAGTTGCCGCTCTCTCCGGCTCCCGGAGACGAAGAAGCTGCTTCTTCGCGCAAAGACGATTCTGCCGCTCACAGTGCTCTGCGGTGTGCGCCTTCTGCCGAAAGAGGTCCGGGAGCGGTGCTTAGCTCTGCAGAGCACCGTACCTTCGTCTTTAGCCTCTCTTCTCGTCTACATCTTAGCAAAAAGCTTTTCCACTCTGTCTGGCAAGGAGAAACTGTGCCAGCACAGAAAACATCTCCCATCGTGTTCTAGACGCTGCACGGAGGTCTGCCGAGTGTTTTGCAAGAAGAGAAAGAATGTTGTCCAAAACAGCTTGCAATCGAATACTCATGTGAATATAAAAGGCAGGAGAGTGGTCAGGTACTGTTTTCTCTCAGTTTTCAAGCTGCGCACACAATCGCAGTGTTGTACAGCTTGTTTCATCACCTTTGCCAAGTTGCCGCTCTCTCCGGCTCCCGGAGACGAAGAAGCTGCTTCTTCGCGCAAAGACGATTCTGCCGCTCACAGTGCTCTGCGGTGTGCGCCTTCTGCCGAAAGAAGCCCGGGAGCGGTGCTTAGCTCTGCAGAGTACCGTACCTTCGTCTTTAGCCTCTCTTATGGTCTACATCTTAGCAAAAAGCTTTTCCACTCTGTCTGGCAAGGAGAAACTGTGCCAGCACACAAAACATCTCCCATCGTGTTCTAGAGGCTGCACGGAGGTCTGCCGAGTGTTTTGCAAGAAGAGAAAGAAAGATGTCCAAAACAGCTTGCAATCGAATGTTCATGTGAATAGAAAAGGCAGGAGAGTGGTCAGGTACTGTTTTCTCTCAGTTGGCAAGCTGCGCACACAATCGCAGTGTTGTACAGCTTGTTTCATCACCTTTGCGAAGTTGCCGCTCTCTCCGGCTCCCGGAGACGAAGAAGCTGCTTCTTCGCGCAAAGACGATTCTGCCGCTCACAGTGCTCTGCGGAGTGCGCCTTCTGCCGACAGAGGTCCGGGAGCGGTGCTTAGCTCTGCAGAGCACCGTATCTTCGTCTTTAGCCTCTCTTCTCGTCTACATCTTAGCAAAAAGCTTTTCCACTCTGTCTGGCAAGGAGAAACTGTGCCAGCACAGAAAACATCTCCCATCGTGTTCTAGAGGCTGCACGGAGGTCTGCCGAGTGTTTTGCAAGAAGAGAAAGAAAGTTGTCCAAAACAGCTTGCAATCCAATATTCATGTGAATAGAAAAGGCAGGAGAGTGCTCAGGTACTGTTTTCTCTCAGTTTTCAAGCTGCGCACACAATCGCAGTGTTGTACAGCTTGTTTCATCACCTTTGCGAAGTTGCCGCTCTCTCCGGCTCCCGGAGACGAAGAAGCTGCTTCTTCGCGCAAAGACGATTCTGCCGCTCACAGTGCTCTGCGGTGTGCGCCTTCTGCAGAAAGAGGTCCGGGAGCGGTGCTTAGCTCTGCAGAGCACCGTACCTTCGTCTTTAGCCTCTCTTCTCGTCTACATCTTAGCAAAAAGCTTTTCCACTCTGTCTGGCAAGGAGAAACTGTGCCAGCACAGAAAACATCTCCCATCGTGTTCTAGAGGCTGCACGGAGGTCTGCCGAGTGTTTTGCAAGAAGAGAAAGCAAGTTGTCCAAAACAGCTTGCAATCGAATGTTCATGTGAATAGAAAAGGCAGGAGAGTGCTCAGGTACTGTTTTCTCTCAGTTGGCAAGCTGCGCACACAATCGCAGTGTTGTACAGCTTGTTTCATCACCTTTGCGAAGTTGCCGCTCTCTCCGGCTCCCGGAGACGAAGAAGCTGCTTCTTCGCGCAAAGACGATTCTGCCGGTCACAGTGCTCTGCGGTGTGTGTCTTCAGTCGAAAGAGCCCCAGAAGCGGTGCTTGGCTCTGCAGAGCACCGTACCTTCGTCTTTAGCCTCTCTTCTCGTCTACATCTTAGCAAAAAGCTTTTCCACTCTGTCTGGCAAGGAGAAACTGTGCCAGCACAGAAAACATCTCCCATCGTGTTCTAGAAGCTGCACGGAGGTCTGCCGAGTGTTTTGCAAGAAGAGAAAGAAAGTTGTCCAAAACAGCTTGCAATCGAATATTCATGTAAATAGAAAAGGCAGGAGAGTGCTCAGGTACTGTTTTCTCTCAGTTTTCAAGCTGCGCACACAATCGCAGTGTTGTACAGCTGGTTTCATCACCTTTGCGAAGTTGCCGCTCTCTCCGGCTCCCGGAGACGAAGAAGCTGCTTCTTCGCGCAAAGACGATTCTGCCGCTCACAGTGCTCTGCGGTGTGCGCCTTCTGCCGAAAGAGGTCCGGGAGCGGTGCTTAGCTCTGCAGAGCACCGTATCTTCGTCTTTAGCCTCTCTTCTCGTCTACATCTTAGCAAAAAGCTTTTCCACTCTGTCTGGCAAGGAGAAACAGTGCCAGCACAGAAAACATCTCCCATCGTGTTCTAGAAGCTGCACGGAGGTCTGCCGAGTGTTTTGCAAGAAGAGAAAGAAAGTTGTCCAAAACAGCTTGCAATAGAATGTTCATGTGAATAGAAAAGGCAGGAGAGTGGTCAGGTACTGTTTTCTCTCAGTTGGCAAGCTGCGCACACAATCGCAGTGTTGTACAGCTTGTTTCATCACCTTTGCGAAGCTGCCGCTCTCTCCGGCTCCCGGAGACGAAGAAGCTGCTTCTTCGCGCAAAGACGATTCTGCCGCTCACAGTGCTCTGCGGTGTGCGCCTTCTGCCAAAAGAGGCCCGGGAGCGATGCTTAGCTCTGCAGAGAACCGTATCTTCGTCTTTAGCCTCTCTTCTCGTCTACATCTTAGCAAAAAGCTTTTCCACTTTGTCTGGCAAGGAGAAACTGTGCCAGCACAGAAAACATCTCCCATCGTGTTCTAGAGGCTGCACGGAGGTCTGCCGAGTGTTTTGCAAGAAGACAAAGAAAGTTGTCCAAAACAGCTTGCAATCGAATGTTCATGTGAATAGAAAAGGCAGGAGAGTGCTCAGGTACTGTTTTCTCTCAGTTGGCAAGCTGCGCACACAATCGCAGTGTTGTACAGCTTGTTTCATCACCTTTGCGAAGTTGCCGCTCTCTCCGGCTCCCGGAGACGAAGAAGCTGCTTCTTCGCGCAAAGACGATTCTGCCGCTCACAGTGCTCTGCGGTGTGCGCCTTCTGCCGAAAGAAGCCCGGGAGCGGTGCTTAGCTCTGCAGAGCACCGTACCTTCGTCTTTAGCCTCTCTTCTCGTCTACATCTTAGCAAAAAGCTTTTCCACTCTGTCTGGCAAGGAGAAACTGTGCCAGCCCAGAAAACATCTCCCATCGTGTTCTAGAGGCTGCACGGAGGTCTGCCGAGTGTTTTGCAAGAAGAGAAAGCAAGTTGTCCAAAACAGATTGCAATCGAATATTCATGTGAATAGAAAAGGCAGGAGAGTGGTCAGGTACTGTTTTCTCTCAGTTTCAAGCTGCGCACACAATCGCAGTGTTGTACAGCTTGTTTCATCACCTTTGCGAAGTTGCCGCTCTCTCCGGCTCCCGGAGACGAAGAAGCTGCTTCTTCGCGCAAAGACGATTCTGCCGCTCACAGTGCACTGCGGTGTGCGCCTTCTGCCGAAAGAGGTCCGGGAGCGGTGCTTAGCTCTGCAGAGCACCGTACCTTCGTCTTTAGCCTCTCTTCTCGTCTACATCTTAGCAAAAAGCTTTTCCACTCTGTCTGGCAAGGAGAAACTGTGCCAGCCCAGAAAACATCTCCCATCGTGTTCTAGAGGCTGCACGGAGGTCTGCCGAGTGTTTTGCAAGAAGAGAAAGCAAGTTGTCCAAAACAGCTTGCAATCGAATATTCATGTGAATAGAAAAGGCAGGAGAGTGGTCAGGTACTGTTTTCTCTCAGTTTTCAAGCTGCGCACACAATCACAGTGTTGTACAGCTTGTTTCATCACCTTTGCGAAGCTCCGGCTCTCTCCGGCTCCCTGAGACGAAGAAGCTGCTTCTTCGCACAAAGACGATTCTGCCGCTACAGTGCTCTGCGGTGTGTGTCTTCAGTCGAAAGAGCACCAGAAGCGGTGCTTAGCTCTGCAGAGCACCGTACCTTCGTCTTTAGCCTCTCTTCTCGTCTACATCTTAGCAAAAAGCTTTTCCACTCTCTCTGGCAAGGAGAAACTGTGCCAGCACAGAAAACATCTCCCATCGTGTTCTAGAGGCTGCACGGAGGTCTGCCGAGTGTTTTGCAAGAAGAGAAAGCAAGTTGTCCAAAACAGCTTGCAATCCAATGTTCATGTGAATAGAAAAGGCAGGAGAGTGCTCAGGTACTGTTTTCTCTCAGTTGGCAAGCTGCGCACACAATCGCAGTGTTGTACAGCTTGTTTCATCACCTTTGCGAAGTTGCCGCTCTCTCCGGCTCCCGGAGACGAAGAAGCTGCTTCTTCGCGCAAAGACGATTCTGCCGCTCACAGTGCTCTGCGGTGTGCGCCTTCTGCCGAAAGAAGCCCAAGAGCGGTGCTTAGCTCTGCAGAGCACCGTACCTTCGTCTTTAGCCTCTCTTCTCGTCTACATCTTAGCAAAAAGCTTTTCCACTCTGTCTGGCAAGGAGAAACAGTGCCAGCACGGAAAACATCTCCCATCGTGTTCTAGAGGCTGCACGGAGGTCTGCCGAGTGTTTTGCAAGAAGAGAAAGAAAGTTGTCCAAAACAGCTTGCAATCCAATGTTCATGTGAATAGAAAAGGCAGGAGAGTGCTCAGGTACTGTTTTCTCTCAGTTGGCAAGCTGCGCACACAATCGCAGTGTTGTACAGCTTGTTTCATCACCTTTGCGAAGTTGCCGCTCTCTCCGGCTCCCGGAGACGAAGAAGCTGCTTCTTCGCGCAAAGACGATTCTGCCGCTCACAGTGCTCTGCGGTGTGCGCCTTCTGCCGAAAGAAGCCCAAGAGCGGTGGTTAGCTCTGCTGAGCACCGTACCTTCGTCTTTAGCCTCTCTTCTCGTCTACATCTTAGCAAAAAGCTTTTCCACTCTGTCTGGCAAGGAGAAACTGTGCCAGCACACAAAACATCTCCCATCGTGTTCTAGAGGCTGCACGGAGGTCTGCCGAGTGTTTTGCAAGAAGAGAAAGCAAGTTGTCCAAAACAGCTTGCAAACCAATGTTCATGTGAATAGAAAAGGCAGGAGAGTGCTCAGGTACTGTTTTCTCTCAGTTGGCAAGCTGCGCACACAATCGCAGTGTTGTACAGCTTGTTTCATCACCTTTGCGAAGTTGCCGCTCTCTCCGGCTACCGGAGACGAAGAAGCTGCTTCTTCGCGCAAAGACGATTCTGCCGCTCACAGTGCTCTGCGGTGTGCGCCTTCTGCCGAAAGAGGTCCGGGAGCGGTGCTTAGCTCTGCAGAAACCGTACCTTCGTCTTTAGCCTCTCTTCTCGTCTACATCTTAGCAAAAAGCTTTTCCACTCTGTCTGGCAAGGAGAAACTGTGCCAGCACAGAAAACATCTCCCATCGTGTTCTAGAGGCTGCACGGAGGTCTGCCGAGTGTTTTGCAAGAAGAGAAAGCAAGTTGTCCAAAACAGTTTGCAATCGAATATTCATGTGAATAGAAAAGGCAGGAGAGTGGTCAGGTACTGTTTTCTCTCAGTTTTCAAGCTGCGCACACAATCGCAGTGTTGTACAGCTGGTTTCATCACCTTTGCGAAGTTGCCGCTCTCTCCGGCTCCCGGAGACGAAGAAGCTGCTTCTTCGCGCAAAGACGATTCTGCCGCTCACAGTGCACTGCGGTGTGCGCCTTCTGCCGAAAGAAGCCCAAGAGCGGTGCTTAGCTCTGCAGAGCACCGTACCTTCGTCTTTAGCCTCTCTTCTCGTCTACATCTTAGCAAAAAGCTTTTCCACTCTGTCTGGCAAGGAGAAACTGTGCCAGCACAGAAAACATCTCCCATCGTGTTCTAGAGGCTGCACGGAGGTCTGCCGAGTGTTTTGCAAGAAGAGAAAGCAAGTTGTCCAAAACAGCTTGCAATCCAATGTTCATGTGAATAGAAAAGGCAGGAGAGTGCTCAGGTACTGTTTTCTCTCAGTTGGCAAGCTGCGCACACCATCGCAGTGTTGTACAGCTTGTTTCATCACCTTTGCGAAGTTGCCGCTCTCTCCGGCTCCCGGAGACGAAGAAGCTGCTTCTTCGCACAAAGACGATTCTGCCGCTACAGTGCTCTGCGGTGTGTGTCTTCAGTCGAAAGAGCCCCAGAAGCGGTGCTTAGCTCTGCAGAGCACCGTACCTTCGTCTTTAGCCTCTCTTCTCGTCTACATCTTAGCAAAAAGCTTTTCCACTCTGTCTGGCAAGGAGAAACTGTGCCAGCACAGAAAACATCTCCCATCGTGTTCTAGAGGCTGCACGGAGGTCTGCCGTGTGTTTTGCAAGAAGAGAAAGAAAGTTGTCCAAAACAGCTTGCAATCCAATGTTCATGTGAATAGAAAAGGCAGGAGAGTGCTCAGGTACTGTTTTCTCTCAGTTGGCAAGCTGCGCACACAATCGCAGTGTTGTACAGCTTGTTTCATCACCTTTGCGAAGTTGCCGCTCTCTCCGGCTCCCGGAGACGAAGAAGCTGCTTCTTCGCGCAAAGACGATTCTGCCGCTCACAGTGCACTGCGGTGTGCGCCTTCTGCCGAAAGAAGCCCAAGAGCGGTGGTTAGCTCTGCTGAGCACCGTACCTTCGTCTTTAGCCTCTCTTCTCGTCTACATCTTAGCAAAAAGCTTTTCCACTCTGTCTGGCAAGGAGAAACTGTGCCAGCACAGAAAACATCTCCCATCGTGTTCTAGAGGCTGCACGGAGGTCTGCCGAGTGTTTTGCAAGAAGAGAAAGCAAGTTGTCCAAAACAGCTTGCAATCGAATGTTCATGTGAATAGAAAAGGCAGGAGAGTGGTCAGGTACTGTTTTCTCTCAGTTTTCAAGCTGCGCACACAATCGCAGTGTTGTACAGCTTGTTTCATCACCTTTGCGAAGTTGCCGCTCTCTCCGGCTCCCGGAGACGAAGAAGCTGCTTCTTCGCGCAAAGACGATTCTGCCGCTCACAGTGCACTGCGCTGTGCGCCTTCTGCCGAAAGAGGACCGGGAGCGGTGCTTAGCTCTGCAGAGCACCGTACCTTCGTCTTTAGCCTCTCTTCTCGTCTACATCTTAGCAAAAAGCTTTTCCACTCTGTCTGGCAAGGAGAAACTGTGCCAGCACAGAAAACATCTCCCATCGTGTTCTAGAAGCTGCACGGAGGTCTGCCGAGTGTTTTGCAAGAAGAGAAAGAAAGTTGTCCAAAACAGCTTGCAATCGAATGTTCATGTGAATATAAAAGGCAGGAGAGTGCTCAGGTACTGTTTTCTCTCAGTTTTCAAGCTGCGCACACAATCGCAGTGTTGTAAAGCTTGTTTCATCACCTTTGCGAAGCTGCCGCTCTCTCCGGCTCCCGGAGACGAAGAAGCTGCTTCTTCGCGCAAAGACGATTCTGCCGCTCACAGTGCTCTGCGGTGTGCGCCTTCTGCCGAAAGAGGTCCGGGAGCGCTGCTTAGCTCTGCAGAGCACCGTACCTTCGTCTTTAGCCTCTCTTCTCGTCTACATCTTAGCAAAAAGCTTTTCCACTCTGTCTGGCAAGGAGAAACTGTGCCAGCACACAAAACATCTCCCATCGTGTTCTAGAGGCTGCACGGAGGTCTGCCGAGTGTTTTGCAAGAAGAGAAAGCAAGTTGTCCAAAACAGCTTGCAATCGAATGTTCATGTGAATAGAAAAGGCAGGAGAGTGCTCAGGTACTGTTTTCTCTCAGTTGGCAAGCTGCGCACACAATCGCAGTGTTGTACAGCTTGTTTCATCACCTTTGCGAAGTTGCCGCTCTCTCCGGCTCCCGGAGACGAAGAAGCTGCTTCTTCGCGCAAAGACGATTCTGCCGCTCACAGTGCTCTGCGGAGTGCGCCTTCTGCCGACAGAGGTCCGGGAGCGGTGCTTAGCTCTGCAGAGCACCGTATCTTCGTCTTTAGCCTCTCTTCTCGTCTACATCTTAGCAAAAAGCTTTTCCACTCTGTCTGGCAAGGAGAAACTGTGCCAGCACAGAAAACATCTCCCATCGTGTTCTAGAGGCTGCACGGAGGTCTGCCGAGTGTTTTGCAAGAAGAGAAAGCAAGTTGTCAAAAACAGCTTTCAATCGAATATTCATGTGAATAGAAAAGGCAGGAGAGTGGTCAGGTACTGTTTTCTCTCAGTTTTCAAGCTGCGCACACAATCGCAGTGTTGTACAGCTGGTTTCATCACCTTTGCGAAGCTGCCGCTCTCTCCGGCTCCCGGAGACGAAGAAGCTGCTTCTTCGCGCAAAGACGATTCTGCCGCTCACAGTGCTCTGCGGTGTGCGCCTTCTGCCGAAAGAGGTCCGGGAGCGCTGCTTAGCTCTGCAGAAACCGTACCTTCGTCTTTAGCCTCTCTTCTCGTCTACATCTTAGCAAAAAGCTTTTCCACTCTGTCTGGCAAGGAGAAACAGTGCCAGCACAGAAAACATCTCCCATCGTGTTCTAGAAGCTGCACGGAGGTCTGCCGAGTGTTTTGCAAGAAGAGAAAGCAAGTTGTCCAAAAAAGCTTGCAATCGAATGTTCATGTGAATAGAAAAGGCAGGAGAGTGCTCAGGTACTGTTTTCTCTCAGTTTTCAAGCTGCGCACACAATCGCAGTGTTGTACAGCTTGTTTCATCACCTTTGCGAAGTTGCCGCTCTCTCCGGCTCCCGGAGACGAAGAAGCTGCTTCTTCGCGCAAAGACGATTCTGCCGCTCACAGTGCTCTGCGGTGTGCGCCTTCTGCCGTAAGAGGTCCGGGAGCGGTGCTTAGCTCTGCAGAAACCGTACCTTCGTCTTTAGCCTCTCTTCTCGTCTACATCTTAGCAAAAAGCTTTTCCACTCTGTCTGGCAAGGAGAAACAGTGCCAGCACAGAAAACATCTCCCATCGTGTTCTAGAAGCTGCACGGAGGTCTGCCGAGTGTTTTGCAAGAAGAGAAAGAAAGTTGTCCAAAACAGCTTGCAATCGAATACTCATGTGAATATAAAAGGCAGGAGAGTGGTCAGGTACTGTTTTCTCTCAGTTTTCAAGCTGCGCACACAATCGCAGTGTTGTACAGCTTGTTTCATCACCTTTGCGAAGCTGCCGCTCTCTCCGGCTCCCGGAGACGAAGAAGCTGTTTCTTCGCGCAAAGACGATTCTGCCGCTCACAGTGCTCTGCGGTGTGCGCCTTCTGCCGAAAGAGGTCCGGGAGCGCTGCTTAGCTCTGCAGAGCACCGTACCTTCGTCTTTAGCCTCTCTTCTCGTCTACATCTTAGCAAAAAGCTTTTCCACTCTGTCTGGCAAGGAGAAACAGTGCCAGCACAGAAAACATCTCCCATCGTGTTCTAGAAGCTGCACGGAGGTCTGCCGAGTGTTTTGCAAGAAGAGAAAGCAAGTTGTCCAAAAAAGCTTGCAATCGAATGTTCATGTGAATAGAAAAGGCAGGAGAGTGCTCAGGTACTGTTTTCTCTCAGTTGGCAAGCTGCGCACACAATCGCAGTGTTGTACAGCTTGTTTCATCACCTTTGCGAAGTTGCCGCTCTCTCCGGCTCCCGGAGACGAAGAAGCTGCTTCTTCGCGCAAAGACGATTCTGCCGCTACAGTGCTCTGCGGTGTGTGTCTTCAGTCGAAAGAGCCCCAGAAGCGGTGCTTAGCTCTGCAGAGCACCGTACCTTCGTCTTTAGCCTCTCTTCTCGTCTACATCTTAGCAAAAAGCTTTTCCACTCTGTCTGGCAAGGAGAAACAGTGCCAGCACAGAAAACATCTCCCATCGTGTTCTAGAAGCTGCACGGAGGTCTGCCGAGTGTTTTGCAAGAAGAGAAAGAAAGTTGTCCAAAACAGCTTGCAATCGAATGTTCATGTGAATAGAAAAGGCAGGAGAGTGCTCAGGTACTGTTTTCTCTCAGTTGGCAAGCTGCGCACACAATCGCAGTGTTGTACAGCTTGTTTCATCACCTTTGCGAAGTTGCCGCTCTCTCCGGCTCCCGGAGACGAAGAAGCTGCTTCTTCGCGCAAAGACGATTCTGCCGCTACAGTGCTCTGCGGTGTGTGTCTTCAGTCGAAAGAGCCCCAGAAGCGGTGCTTAGCTCTGCAGAGCACCGTACCTTCGTCTTTAGCCTCTCTTCTCGTCTACATCTTAGCAAAAAGCTTTTCCACTCTGTCTGGAAAGGAGAAACTGTGCCAGCACAGAAAACATCTCCCATCGTGTTCTAGAGGCTGCACGGAGGTCTGCCGAGTGTTTTGCAAGAAGAGAAAGCAAGTTGTCCAAAACAGCTTGCAATCGAATATTCATGTGAATAGAAAAGGCAGGAGAGTGCTCAGGTACTGTTTTTCCTCAGTTTTCAAGCTGCGCACACAATCGCAGTGTTGTACAGCTGGTTTCATCACCTTTGCGAAGTTGCCGCTCTCTCCGGCTCCCGGAGACGAAGAAGCTGCTTCTTCGCGCAAAGACGATTCTGCCGCTACAGTGCTCTGCGGTGTGTGTCTTCAGTCGAAAGAGGTCCGGGAGGGGTGCTTAGCTCTGCAGAGCACCGTACCTTCGTCTTTAGCCTCTCTTATGGTCTACATCTTAGCAAAAAGCTTTTCCACTCTGTCTGGCAAGGAGAAACTGTGCCAGCACAGAAAACATCTCCCATCGTGTTCTAGAGGCTGCACGGAGGTCTGCCGAGTGTTTTGCAAGAAGAGAAAGCAAGTTGTCCAAAACAGTTTGCAATCGAATATTCATGTGAATAGAAAAGGCAGGAGAGTGGTCAGGTACTGTTTTCTCTCAGTTTTCAAGCTGCGCACACAATCGCAGTGTTGTACAGCTTGTTTCATCACCTTTGCCAAGTTGCCGCTCTCTCCGGCTCCCGGAGACGAAGAAGCTGCTTCTTCGCGCAAAGACGATTCTGCCGCTCACAGTGCACTGCGGTGTGCGCCTTCTGCCGAAAGAGGTCCGGGAGCGGTGCTTTGCTCTGCAGAGCACCGTACCTTCGTCTTTAGCCTCTCTTCTCGTCTACATCTTAGCAAAAAGCTTTTCCACTCTGTCTGGCAAGGAGAAACTGTGCCAGCACAGAAAACATCTCCCATCGTGTTCTAGAAGCTGCACGGAGGTCTGCCGAGTGTTTTGCAAGAAGAGAAAGAAAGTTGTCTAAAACAGCTTGCAATCGAATACTCATGTGAATAGAAAAGGCAGGAGAGTGGTCAGGTACTGTTTTCTCTCAGTTTTCAAGCTGCGCACACAATCGCAGTGTTGTACAGCTTGTTTCATCACCTTTGCGAAGCTGCCGCTCTCTCCGGCTCCCGGAGACGAAGAAGCTGCTTCTTCGCGCAAAGACGATTCTGCCGCTCACAGTGCTCTGCGGTGTGCGCCTTCTGCCAAAAGAGGCCCGGGAGCGATGCTTAGCTCTGCAGAGAACCGTATCTTCGTCTTTAGCCTCTCTTCTCGTCTACATCTTAGCAAAAAGCTTTTCCACTTTGTCTGGCAAGGAGAAACTGTGCCAGCACAGAAAACATCTCCCATCGTGTTCTAGAGGCTGCACGGAGGTCTGCCGAGTGTTTTGCAAGAAGAGAAAGAAAGTTGTCCAAAACAGCTTGCAATCGAATGTTCATGTGAATAGAAAAGGCAGGAGAGTGGTCAGGTACTGTTTTCTCTCAGTTGGCAAGCTGCGCACACAATCGCAGTGTTGTACAGCTTGTTTCATCACCTTTGCGAAGTTGCCGCTCTCTCCGGCTCCCGGAGACGAAGAAGCTGCTTCTTCGCGCAAAGACGATTCTGCCGCTCACAGTGCTCTGCGGTGTGCGCCTTCTGCCGAAAGAGGTCCGGGAGCGGTGCTTAGCTCTGCAGAGCACCGTACCTTCGTCTTTAGCCTCTCTTCTCGTCTACATCTTAGCTAAAAGCTTTTCCACTCTGTCTGGCAAGGAGAAACTGTGCCAGCACAGAAAACATCTCCCATCGTGTTCTAGAAGCTGCACGGAGGTCTGCCGAGTGTTTTGCAAGAAGAGAAAGAAAGTTGTCCAAAACAGCTTGCAATCGAATACTCATGTGAATATAAAAAGCAGGAGAGTGGTCAGGTACTGTTTTCTCTCAGTTTTCAAGCTGCGCACACAATCGCAGTGTTGTACAGCTGGTTTCATCACCTTTGCGAAGTTGCCGCTCTCTCCGGCTCCCGGAGACGAAGAAGCTGCTTCTTCGCGCAAAGACGATTCTGCCGCTCACAGTGCTCTGCGGTGTGCGCCTTCTGCCGAAAGAGGTCCGGGAGCGGTGCTTAGCTCTGCAGAGCACCGTACCTTCGTCTTTAGCCTCTCTTCTCGTCTACATCTTAGCAAAAAGCTTTTCCACTCTGTCTGGCAAGGAGAAACTGTGCCAGCACAGAAAACATCTCCCATCGTGTTCTAGACGCTGCACGGAGGTCTGCCGAGTGTTTTGCAAGAAGAGAAAGAATGTTGTCCAAAACAGCTTGCAATCGAATACTCATGTGAATATAAAAGGCAGGAGAGTGGTCAGGTACTGTTTTCTCTCAGTTTTCAAGCTGCGCACACAATCGCAGTGTTGTACAGCTTGTTTCATCACCTTTGCCAAGTTGCCGCTCTCTCCGGCTCCCGGAGACGAAGAAGCTGCTTCTTCGCGCAAAGACGATTCTGCCGCTCACAGTGCTCTGCGGTGTGCGCCTTCTGCCGAAAGAAGCCCGGGAGCGGTGCTTAGCTCTGCAGAGTACCGTACCTTCGTCTTTAGCCTCTCTTATGGTCTACATCTTAGCAAAAAGCTTTTCCACTCTGTCTGGCAAGGAGAAACTGTGCCAGCACACAAAACATCTCCCATCGTGTTCTAGAGGCTGCACGGAGGTCTGCCGAGTGTTTTGCAAGAAGAGAAAGAAAGATGTCCAAAACAGCTTGCAATCGAATGTTCATGTGAATAGAAAAGGCAGCTGAGTGGTCAGGTACTGTTTTCTCTCAGTTGGCAAGCTGCGCACACAATCGCAGTGTTGTACAGCTTGTTTCATCACCTTTGCGAAGTTGCCGCTCTCTCCGGCTCCCGGAGACGAAGAAGCTGCTTCTTCGCGCAAAGACGATTCTGCCGCTCACAGTGCTCTGCGGAGTGCGCCTTCTGCCGACAGAGGTCCGGGAGCGGTGCTTAGCTCTGCAGAGCACCGTATCTTCGTCTTTAGCCTCTCTTCTCGTCTACATCTTAGCAAAAAGCTTTTCCACTCTGTCTGGCAAGGAGAAACTGTGCCAGCACAGAAAACATCTCCCATCGTGTTCTAGAGGCTGCACGGAGGGCTGCCGAGTGTTTTGCAAGAAGAGAAAGAAAGTTGTCCAAAACAGCTTGCAATCCAATATTCATGTGAATAGAAAAGGCAGGAGAGTGCTCAGGTACTGTTTTCTCTCAGTTTTCAAGCTGCGCACACAATCGCAGTGTTGTACAGCTTGTTTCATCACCTTTGCGAAGTTGCCGCTCTCTCCGGCTCCCGGAGACGAAGAAGCTGCTTCTTCGCGCAAAGACGATTCTGCCGCTCACAGTGCTCTGCGGTGTGCGCCTTCTGCAGAAAGAGGTCCGGGAGCGCTGCTTAGCTCTGCAGAGCACCGTACCTTCGTCTTTAGCCTCTCTTCTCGTCTACATCTTAGCAAAAAGCTTTTCCACTCTGTCTGGCAAGGAGAAACTGTGCCAGCACAGAAAACATCTCCCATCGTGTTCTAGAGGCTGCACGGAGGTCTGCCGAGTGTTTTGCAAGAAGAGAAAGCAAGTTGTCCAAAACAGCTTGCAATCGAATGTTCATGTGAATAGAAAAGGCAGGAGAGTGCTCAGGTACTGTTTTCTCTCAGTTGGCAAGCTGCGCACACAATCGCAGTGTTGTACAGCTTGTTTCATCACCTTTGCGAAGTTGCCGCTCTCTCCGGCTCCCGGAGACGAAGAAGCTGCTTCTTCGCGCAAAGACGATTCTGCCGGTCACAGTGCTCTGCGGTGTGTGTCTTCAGTCGAAAGAGCCCCAGAAGCGGTGCTTGGCTCTGCAGAGCACCGTACCTTCGTCTTTAGCCTCTCTTCTCGTCTACATCTTAGCAAAAAGCTTTTCCACTCTGTCTGGCAAGGAGAAACTGTGCCAGCACAGAAAACATCTCCCATCGTGTTCTAGAAGCTGCACGGAGGTCTGCCGAGTGTTTTGCAAGAAGAGAAAGAAAGTTGTCCAAAACAGCTTGCAATCGAATATTCATGTAAATAGAAAAGGCAGGAGAGTGCTCAGGTACTGTTTTCTCTCAGTTTTCAAGCTGCGCACACAATCGCAGTGTTGTACAGCTGGTTTCATCACCTTTGCGAAGTTGCCGCTCTCTCCGGCTCCCGGAGACGAAGAAGCTGCTTCTTCGCGCAAAGACGATTCTGCCGCTCACAGTGCTCTGCGGTGTGCGCCTTCTGCCGAAAGAGGTCCGGGAGCGGTGCTTAGCTCTGCAGAGCACCGTATCTTCGTCTTTAGCCTCTCTTCTCGTCTACATCTTAGCAAAAAGCTTTTCCACTCTGTCTGGCAAGGAGAAACAGTGCCAGCACAGAAAACATCTCCCATCGTGTTCTAGAAGCTGCACGGAGGTCTGCCGAGTGTTTTGCAAGAAGAGAAAGAAAGTTGTCCAAAACAGCTTGCAATAGAATGTTCATG
The DNA here is from genome assembly GCF_028551555.1 of Melozone crissalis. NCBI lineage: Eukaryota > Metazoa > Chordata > Aves > Passeriformes > Passerellidae > Melozone > Melozone crissalis. Next base: position 31,212 of record NW_026535941.1, on the reverse strand, counting down.
TGAATAGAAAAGGCAGGAGAGTGGTCAGGTACTGTTTTCTCTCAGTTGGCAAGCTGCGCACACAATCGCAGTGTTGTACAGCTTGTTTCATCACCTTTGCGAAGCTGCCGCTCTCTCCGGCTCCCGGAGACGAAGAAGCTGCTTCTTCGCGCAAAGACGATTCTGCCGCTCACAGTGCTCTGCGGTGTGCGCCTTCTGCCAAAAGAGGCCCGGGAGCGATGCTTAGCTCTGCAGAGAACCGTATCTTCGTCTTTAGCCTCTCTTCTCGTCTACATCTTAGCAAAAAGCTTTTCCACTTTGTCTGGCAAGGAGAAACTGTGCCAGCACAGAAAACATCTCCCATCGTGTTCTAGAGGCTGCACGGAGGTCTGCCGAGTGTTTTGCAAGAAGAGAAAGAAAGTTGTCCAAAACAGCTTGCAATCGAATGTTCATGTGAATAGAAAAGGCAGGAGAGTGCTCAGGTACTGTTTTCTCTCAGTTGGCAAGCTGCGCACACAATCGCAGTGTTGTACAGCTTGTTTCATCACCTTTGCGAAGTTGCCGCTCTCTCCGGCTCCCGGAGACGAAGAAGCTGCTTCTTCGCGCAAAGACGATTCTGCCGCTCACAGTGCTCTGCGGTGTGCGCCTTCTGCCGAAAGAAGCCCGGGAGCGGTGCTTAGCTCTGCAGAGCACCGTACCTTCGTCTTTAGCCTCTCTTCTCGTCTACATCTTAGCAAAAAGCTTTTCCACTCTGTCTGGCAAGGAGAAACTGTGCCAGCCCAGAAAACATCTCCCATCGTGTTCTAGAGGCTGCACGGAGGTCTGCCGAGTGTTTTGCAAGAAGAGAAAGCAAGTTGTCCAAAACAGATTGCAATCGAATATTCATGTGAATAGAAAAGGCAGGAGAGTGGTCAGGTACTGTTTTCTCTCAGTTTCAAGCTGCGCACACAATCGCAGTGTTGTACAGCTTGTTTCATCACCTTTGCGAAGTTGCCGCTCTCTCCGGCTCCCGGAGACGAAGAAGCTGCTTCTTCGCGCAAAGACGATTCTGCCGCTCACAGTGCACTGCGGTGTGCGCCTTCTGCCGAAAGAGGTCCGGGAGCGGTGCTTAGCTCTGCAGAGCACCGTACCTTCGTCTTTAGCCTCTCTTCTCGTCTACATCTTAGCAAAAAGCTTTTCCACTCTGTGTGGCAAGGAGAAACTGTGCCAGCCCAGAAAACATCTCCCATCGTGTTCTAGAGGCTGCACGGAGGTCTGCCGAGTGTTTTGCAAGAAGAGAAAGCAAGTTGTCCAAAACAGCTTGCAATCGAATATTCATGTGAATAGAAAAGGCAGGAGAGTGGTCAGGTACTGTTTTCTCTCAGTTTTCAAGCTGCGCACACAATCACAGTGTTGTACAGCTTGTTTCATCACCTTTGCGAAGCTCCGGCTCTCTCCGGCTCCCTGAGACGAAGAAGCTGCTTCTTCGCACAAAGACGATTCTGCCGCTACAGTGCTCTGCGGTGTGTGTCTTCAGTCGAAAGAGCACCAGAAGCGGTGCTTAGCTCTGCAGAGCACCGTACCTTCGTCTTTAGCCTCTCTTCTCGTCTACATCTTAGCAAAAAGCTTTTCCACTCTCTCTGGCAAGGAGAAACTGTGCCAGCACAGAAAACATCTCCCATCGTGTTCTAGAGGCTGCACGGAGGTCTGCCGAGTGTTTTGCAAGAAGAGAAAGCAAGTTGTCCAAAACAGCTTGCAATCCAATGTTCATGTGAATAGAAAAGGCAGGAGAGTGCTCAGGTACTGTTTTCTCTCAGTTGGCAAGCTGCGCACACAATCGCAGTGTTGTACAGCTTGTTTCATCACCTTTGCGAAGTTGCCGCTCTCTCCGGCTCCCGGAGACGAAGAAGCTGCTTCTTCGCGCAAAGACGATTCTGCCGCTCACAGTGCTCTGCGGTGTGCGCCTTCTGCCGAAAGAGGTCCGGGAGCGGTGCTTAGCTCTGCAGAGCACCGTATCTTCGTCTTTAGCCTCTCTTCTCGTCTACATCTTAGCAAAAAGCTTTTCCACTCTGTCTGGCAAGGAGAAACAGTGCCAGCACAGAAAACATCTCCCATCGTGTTCTAGAAGCTGCACGGAGGTCTGCCGAGTGTTTTGCAAGAAGAGAAAGAAAGTTGTCCAAAACAGCTTGCAATAGAATGTTCATGTGAATAGAAAAGGCAGGAGAGTGGTCAGGTACTGTTTTCTCTCAGTTGGCAAGCTGCGCACACAATCGCAGTGTTGTACAGCTTGTTTCATCACCTTTGCGAAGCTGCCGCTCTCTCCGGCTCCCGGAGACGAAGAAGCTGCTTCTTCGCGCAAAGACGATTCTGCCGCTCACAGTGCTCTGCGGTGTGCGCCTTCTGCCAAAAGAGGCCCGGGAGCGATGCTTAGCTCTGCAGAGAACCGTATCTTCGTCTTTAGCCTCTCTTCTCGTCTACATCTTAGCAAAAAGCTTTTCCACTTTGTCTGGCAAGGAGAAACTGTGCCAGCACAGAAAACATCTCCCATCGTGTTCTAGAGGCTGCACGGAGGTCTGCCGAGTGTTTTGCAAGAAGAGAAAGAAAGTTGTCCAAAACAGCTTGCAATCGAATGTTCATGTGAATAGAAAAGGCAGGAGAGTGCTCAGGTACTGTTTTCTCTCAGTTGGCAAGCTGCGCACACAATCGCAGTGTTGTACAGCTTGTTTCATCACCTTTGCGAAGTTGCCGCTCTCTCCGGCTCCCGGAGACGAAGAAGCTGCTTCTTCGCGCAAAGACGATTCTGCCGCTCACAGTGCTCTGCGGTGTGCGCCTTCTGCCGAAAGAAGCCCGGGAGCGGTGCTTAGCTCTGCAGAGCACCGTACCTTCGTCTTTAGCCTCTCTTCTCGTCTACATCTTAGCAAAAAGCTTTTCCACTCTGTCTGGCAAGGAGAAACTGTGCCAGCCCAGAAAACATCTCCCATCGTGTTCTAGAGGCTGCACGGAGGTCTGCCGAGTGTTTTGCAAGAAGAGAAAGCAAGTTGTCCAAAACAGATTGCAATCGAATATTCATGTGAATAGAAAAGGCAGGAGAGTGGTCAGGTACTGTTTTCTCTCAGTTTCAAGCTGCGCACACAATCGCAGTGTTGTACAGCTTGTTTCATCACCTTTGCGAAGTTGCCGCTCTCTCCGGCTCCCGGAGACGAAGAAGCTGCTTCTTCGCGCAAAGACGATTCTGCCGCTCACAGTGCACTGCGGTGTGCGCCTTCTGCCGAAAGAGGTCCGGGAGCGGTGCTTAGCTCTGCAGAGCACCGTACCTTCGTCTTTAGCCTCTCTTCTCGTCTACATCTTAGCAAAAAGCTTTTCCACTCTGTGTGGCAAGGAGAAACTGTGCCAGCCCAGAAAACATCTCCCATCGTGTTCTAGAGGCTGCACGGAGGTCTGCCGAGTGTTTTGCAAGAAGAGAAAGCAAGTTGTCCAAAACAGCTTGCAATCGAATATTCATGTGAATAGAAAAGGCAGGAGAGTGGTCAGGTACTGTTTTCTCTCAGTTTTCAAGCTGCGCACACAATCACAGTGTTGTACAGCTTGTTTCATCACCTTTGCGAAGCTCCGGCTCTCTCCGGCTCCCTGAGACGAAGAAGCTGCTTCTTCGCACAAAGACGATTCTGCCGCTACAGTGCTCTGCGGTGTGTGTCTTCAGTCGAAAGAGCACCAGAAGCGGTGCTTAGCTCTGCAGAGCACCGTACCTTCGTCTTTAGCCTCTCTTCTCGCCTACATCTTAGCAAAAAGCTTTTCCACTCTCTCTGGCAAGGAGAAACTGTGCCAGCACAGAAAACATCTCCCATCGTGTTCTAGAGGCTGCACGGAGGTCTGCCGAGTGTTTTGCAAGAAGAGAAAGCAAGTTGTCCAAAACAGCTTGCAATCCAATGTTCATGTGAATAGAAAAGGCAGGAGAGTGCTCAGGTACTGTTTTCTCTCAGTTGGCAAGCTGCGCACACAATCGCAGTGTTGTACAGCTTGTTTCATCACCTTTGCGAAGTTGCCGCTCTCTCCGGCTCCCGGAGACGAAGAAGCTGCTTCTTCGCGCAAAGACGATTCTGCCGCTCACAGTGCTCTGCGGTGTGCGCCTTCTGCCGAAAGAAGCCCAAGAGCGGTGCTTAGCTCTGCAGAGCACCGTACCTTCGTCTTTAGCCTCTCTTCTCGTCTACATCTTAGCAAAAAGCTTTTCCACTCTGTCTGGCAAGGAGAAACAGTGCCAGCACGGAAAACATCTCCCATCGTGTTCTAGAGGCTGCACGGAGGTCTGCCGAGTGTTTTGCAAGAAGAGAAAGAAAGTTGTCCAAAACAGCTTGCAATCCAATGTTCATGTGAATAGAAAAGGCAGGAGAGTGCTCAGGTACTGTTTTCTCTCAGTTGGCAAGCTGCGCACACAATCGCAGTGTTGTACAGCTTGTTTCATCACCTTTGCGAAGTTGCCGCTCTCTCCGGCTCCCGGAGACGAAGAAGCTGCTTCTTCGCGCAAAGACGATTCTGCCGCTCACAGTGCTCTGCGGTGTGCGCCTTCTGCCGAAAGAAGCCCAAGAGCGGTGGTTAGCTCTGCTGAGCACCGTACCTTCGTCTTTAGCCTCTCTTCTCGTCTACATCTTAGCAAAAAGCTTTTCCACTCTGTCTGGCAAGGAGAAACTGTGCCAGCACACAAAACATCTCCCATCGTGTTCTAGAGGCTGCACGGAGGTCTGCCGAGTGTTTTGCAAGAAGAGAAAGAAAGTTGTCCAAAACAGCTTGCAATCCAATGTTCATGTGAATAGAAAAGGCAGGAGAGTGCTCAGGTACTGTTTTCTCTCAGTTGGCAAGCTGCGCACACAATCGCAGTGTTGTACAGCTTGTTTCATCACCTTTGCGAAGTTGCCGCTCTCTCCGGCTACCGGAGACGAAGAAGCTGCTTCTTCGCGCAAAGACGATTCTGCCGCTCACAGTGCTCTGCGGTGTGCGCCTTCTGCCGAAAGAGGTCCGGGAGCGGTGCTTAGCTCTGCAGAAACCGTACCTTCGTCTTTAGCCTCTCTTCTCGTCTACATCTTAGCAAAAAGCTTTTCCACTCTGTCTGGCAAGGAGAAACTGTGCCAGCACAGAAAACATCTCCCATCGTGTTCTAGAGGCTGCACGGAGGTCTGCCGAGTGTTTTGCAAGAAGAGAAAGCAAGTTGTCCAAAACAGTTTGCAATCGAATATTCATGTGAATAGAAAAGGCAGGAGAGTGGTCAGGTACTGTTTTCTCTCAGTTTTCAAGCTGCGCACACAATCGCAGTGTTGTACAGCTGGTTTCATCACCTTTGCGAAGTTGCCGCTCTCTCCGGCTCCCGGAGACGAAGAAGCTGCTTCTTCGCGCAAAGACGATTCTGCCGCTCACAGTGCACTGCGGTGTGCGCCTTCTGCCGAAAGAGGTCCGGGAGCGGTGCTTAGCTCTGCAGAGCACCGTACCTTCGTCTTTAGCCTCTCTTCTCGTCTACATCTTAGCAAAAAGCTTTTCCACTCTGTCTGGCAAGGAGAAACTGTGCCAGCACAGAAAACATCTCCCATCGTGTTCTAGAGGCTGCACGGAGGTCTGCCGAGTGTTTTGCAAGAAGAGAAAGCAAGTTGTCCAAAACAGCTTGCAATCCAATGTTCATGTGAATAGAAAAGGCAGGAGAGTGCTCAGGTACTGTTTTCTCTCAGTTGGCAAGCTGCGCACACCATCGCAGTGTTGTACAGCTTGTTTCATCACCTTTGCGAAGTTGCCGCTCTCTCCGGCTCCCGGAGACGAAGAAGCTGCTTCTTCGCACAAAGACGATTCTGCCGCTACAGTGCTCTGCGGTGTGTGTCTTCAGTCGAAAGAGCCCCAGAAGCGGTGCTTAGCTCTGCAGAGCACCGTACCTTCGTCTTTAGCCTCTCTTCTCGTCTACATCTTAGCAAAAAGCTTTTCCACTCTGTCTGGCAAGGAGAAACTGTGCCAGCACAGAAAACATCTCCCATCGTGTTCTAGAGGCTGCACGGAGGTCTGCCGTGTGTTTTGCAAGAAGAGAAAGAAAGTTGTCCAAAACAGCTTGCAATCCAATGTTCATGTGAATAGAAAAGGCAGGAGAGTGCTCAGGTACTGTTTTCTCTCAGTTGGCAAGCTGCGCACACAATCGCAGTGTTGTACAGCTTGTTTCATCACCTTTGCGAAGTTGCCGCTCTCTCCGGCTCCCGGAGACGAAGAAGCTGCTTCTTCGCGCAAAGACGATTCTGCCGCTCACAGTGCACTGCGGTGTGCGCCTTCTGCCGAAAGAAGCCCAAGAGCGGTGGTTAGCTCTGCTGAGCACCGTACCTTCGTCTTTAGCCTCTCTTCTCGTCTACATCTTAGCAAAAAGCTTTTCCACTCTGTCTGGCAAGGAGAAACTGTGCCAGCACAGAAAACATCTCCCATCGTGTTCTAGAGGCTGCACGGAGGTCTGCCGAGTGTTTTGCAAGAAGAGAAAGCAAGTTGTCCAAAACAGCTTGCAATCGAATGTTCATGTGAATAGAAAAGGCAGGAGAGTGGTCAGGTACTGTTTTCTCTCAGTTTTCAAGCTGCGCACACAATCGCAGTGTTGTACAGCTTGTTTCATCACCTTTGCGAAGTTGCCGCTCTCTCCGGCTCCCGGAGACGAAGAAGCTGCTTCTTCGCGCAAAGACGATTCTGCCGCTCACAGTGCACTGCGCTGTGCGCCTTCTGCCGAAAGAGGACCGGGAGCGGTGCTTAGCTCTGCAGAGCACCGTACCTTCGTCTTTAGCCTCTCTTCTCGTCTACATCTTAGCAAAAAGCTTTTCCACTCTGTCTGGCAAGGAGAAACTGTGCCAGCACAGAAAACATCTCCCATCGTGTTCTAGAAGCTGCACGGAGGTCTGCCGAGTGTTTTGCAAGAAGAGAAAGAAAGTTGTCCAAAACAGCTTGCAATCGAATACTCATGTGAATATAAAAGGCAGGAGAGTGCTCAGGTACTGTTTTCTCTCAGTTTTCAAGCTGCGCACACAATCGCAGTGTTGTAAAGCTTGTTTCATCACCTTTGCGAAGCTGCCGCTCTCTCCGGCTCCCGGAGACGAAGAAGCTGCTTCTTCGCGCAAAGACGATTCTGCCGCTCACAGTGCTCTGCGGTGTGCGCCTTCTGCCGAAAGAGGTCCGGGAGCGGTGCTTAGCTCTGCAGAGCACCGTACCTTCGTCTTTAGCCTCTCTTCTCGTCTACATCTTAGCAAAAAGCTTTTCCACTCTGTCTGGCAAGGAGAAACTGTGCCAGCACAGAAAACATCTCCCATCGTGTTCTAGAGGCTGCACGGAGGTCTGCCGAGTGTTTTGCAAGAAGAGAAAGCAAGTTGTCCAAAACAGCTTGCAATCGAATGTTCATGTGAATAGAAAAGGCAGGAGAGTGCTCAGGTACTGTTTTCTCTCAGTTGGCAAGCTGCGCACACAATCGCAGTGTTGTACAGCTTGTTTCATCACCTTTGCGAAGTTGCCGCTCTCTCCGGCTCCCGGAGACGAAGAAGCTGCTTCTTCGCGCAAAGACGATTCTGCCGGTCACAGTGCTCTGCGGTGTGTGTCTTCAGTCGAAAGAGCCCCAGAAGCGGTGCTTGGCTCTGCAGAGCACCGTACCTTCGTCTTTAGCCTCTCTTCTCGTCTACATCTTAGCAAAAAGCTTTTCCACTCTGTCTGGCAAGGAGAAACTGTGCCAGCACAGAAAACATCTCCCATCGTGTTCTAGAAGCTGCACGGAGGTCTGCCGAGTGTTTTGCAAGAAGAGAAAGAAAGTTGTCCAAAACAGCTTGCAATCGAATATTCATGTAAATAGAAAAGGCAGGAGAGTGCTCAGGTACTGTTTTCTCTCAGTTTTCAAGCTGCGCACACAATCGCAGTGTTGTACAGCTGGTTTCATCACCTTTGCGAAGTTGCCGCTCTCTCCGGCTCCCGGAGACGAAGAAGCTGCTTCTTCGCGCAAAGACGATTCTGCCGCTCACAGTGCTCTGCGGTGTGCGCCTTCTGCCGAAAGAGTTCCGGGAGCGGTGCTTAGCTCTGCAGAGCACCGTATCTTCGTCTTTAGCCTCTCTTCTCGTCTACATCTTAGCAAAAAGCTTTTCCACTCTGTCTGGCAAGGAGAAACAGTGCCAGCACAGAAAACATCTCCCATCGTGTTCTAGAAGCTGCACGGAGGTCTGCCGAGTGTTTTGCAAGAAGAGAAAGAAAGTTGTCCAAAACAGCTTGCAATAGAATGTTCATGTGAATAGAAAAGGCAGGAGAGTGGTCAGGTACTGTTTTCTCTCAGTTGGCAAGCTGCGCACACAATCGCAGTGTTGTACAGCTTGTTTCATCACCTTTGCGAAGTTGCCGCTCTCTCCGGCTCCCGGAGACGAAGAAGCTGCTTCTTCGCGCAAAGACGATTCTGCCGCTCACAGTGCTCTGCGGTGTGCGCCTTCTGCCGAAAGAAGCCCGGGAGCGGTGCTTAGCTCTGCAGAGCACCGTACCTTCGTCTTTAGCCTCTCTTCTCGTCTACATCTTAGCAAAAAGCTTTTCCACTCTGTCTGGCAAGGAGAAACTGTGCCAGCACACAAAACATCTCCCATCGTGTTCTAGAGGCTGCACGGAGGTCTGCCGAGTGTTTTGCAAGAAGAGAAAGCAAGTTGTCCAAAACAGATTGCAATCGAATATTCATGTGAATAGAAAAGGCAGGAGAGTGGTCAGGTACTGTTTTCTCTCAGTTTCAAGCTGCGCACACAATCGCAGTGTTGTACAGCTTGTTTCATCACCTTTGCGAAGTTGCCGCTCTCTCCGGCTCCCGGAGACGAAGAAGCTGCTTCTTCGCGCAAAGACGATTCTGCCGCTCACAGTGCACTGCGGTGTGCGCCTTCTGCCGAAAGAGGTCCGGGAGCGGTGCTTAGCTCTGCAGAGCACCGTACCTTCGTCTTTAGCCTCTCTTCTCGTCTACATCTTAGCAAAAAGCTTTTCCACTCTCTCTGGCAAGGAGAAACTGTGCCAGCACAGAAAACATCTCCCATCGTGTTCTAGAGGCTGCACGGAGGTCTGCCGAGTGTTTTGCAAGAAGAGAAAGCAAGTTGTCCAAAACAGCTTGCAATCCAATGTTCATGTGAATAGAAAAGGCAGGAGAGTGCTCAGGTACTGTTTTCTCTCAGTTGGCAAGCTGCGCACACCATCGCAGTGTTGTACAGCTTGTTTCATCACCTTTGCGAAGTTGCCGCTCTCTCCGGCTCCCGGAGACGAAGAAGCTGCTTCTTCGCACAAAGACGATTCTGCCGCTACAGTGCTCTGCGGTGTGTGTCTTCAGTCGAAAGAGCCCCAGAAGCGGTGCTTAGCTCTGCAGAGCACCGTACCTTCGTCTTTAGCCTCTCTTCTCGTCTACATCTTAGCAAAAAGCTTTTCCACTCTGTCTGGCAAGGAGAAACAGTGCCAGCACAGAAAACATCTCCCATCGTGTTCTAGAGGCTGCACGGAGGTCTGCCGAGTGTTTTGCAAGAAGAGAAAGCAAGTTGTCCAAAACAGCTTGCAATCCAATGTTCATGTGAATAGAAAAGGCAGGAGAGTGCTCAGGTACTGTTTTCTCTCAGTTGGCAAGCTGCGCACACCATCGCAGTGTTGTACAGCTTGTTTCATCACCTTTGCGAAGTTGCCGCTCTCTCCGGCTCCCGGAGACGAAGAAGCTGCTTCTTCGCGCAAAGACGATTCTGCCGCTACAGTGCTCTGCGGTGTGTGTCTTCAGTCGAAAGAGCCCCAGAAGCGGTGCTTAGCTCTGCAGAGCACCGTACCTTCGTCTTTAGCCTCTCTTCTCGTCTACATCTTAGCAAAAAGCTTTTCCACTCTGTCTGGCAAGGAGAAACAGTGCCAGCACAGAAAACATCTCCCATCGTGTTCTAGAGGCTGCACGGAGGTCTGCCGAGTGTTTTGCAAGAAGAGAAAGCAAGTTGTCCAAAACAGCTTGCAATCCAATGTTCATGTGAATAGAAAAGGCAGGAGAGTGCTCAGGTACTGTTTTCTCTCAGTTTTCAAGCTGCGCACACAATCGCAGTGTTGTACAGCTTGTTTCATCACCTTTGCGAAGTTGCCGCTCTCTCCGGCTCCCGGAGACGAAGAAGCTGCTTCTTCGCGCAAAGACGATTCTGCCGCTCACAGTGCTCTGCGGTGTGCGCCTTCTGCCGAAAGAAGCCCAAGAGCGGTGGTTAGCTCTGCAGAGCACCGTACCTTCGTCTTTAGCCTCTCTTCTCGTCTACATCTTAGCAAAAAGCTTTTCCACTCTGTCTGGCAAGGAGAAACTGTGCCAGCACAGAAAACATCTCCCATCGTGTTCTAGAGGCTGCACGGAGGTCTGCCGAGTGTTTTGCAAGAAGAGAAAGCAAGTTGTCCAAAACAGTTTGCAATCGAATATTCATGTGAATAGAAAAGGCAGGAGAGTGGTCAGGTACTGTTTTCTCTCAGTTTTCAAGCTGCGCACACAATCGCAGTGTTGTACAGCTTGTTTCATCACCTTTGCGAAGTTGCCGCTCTCTCCGGCTCCCGGAGACGAAGAAGCTGCTTCTTCGCGCAAAGACGATTCTGCCGCTCACAGTGTTCTGCGGTGTGCGCCTTCAGCCAAAAGAGGCACGTGAGCGTTGCTTGCCTCTGCAGAGCACCTTATCTTCGTCTTTAGCCTCTCTTCTCGTCTACATCTTAGCAAAAAGCTTTTCCACTCTGTCTGGCAAGGAGAAACAGTGCCAGCACAGAAAACATCTCCCATCGTGTTCTAGAAGCTGCACGGAGGTCTGCCGAGTGTTTTGCAAGAAGAGAAAGAAAGTTGTCCAAAACAGCTTGCAATCGAATGTTCATGTGAATAGAAAAGGCAGGAGAGTGCTCAGGTACTGTTTTCTCTCAGTTGGCAAGCTGCGCACACAATCGCAGTGTTGTACAGCTTGTTTCATCACCTTTGCGAAGTTGCCGCTCTCTCCGGCTCCCGGAGACGAAGAAGCTGCTTCTTCGCGCAAAGACGATTCTGCCGCTACAGTGCTCTGCGGTGTGTGTCTTCAGTCGAAAGAGCCCCAGAAGCGGTGCTTAACTCTGCAGAGCACCGTACCTTCGTCTTTAGCCTCTCTTCTCGTCTACATCTTAGCAAAAAGCTTTTCAACTCTGTCTGGCAAGGAGAAACTGTGCCAGCACAGAAAACATCTCCCATCGTGTTCTAGAGGCTGCACGGAGGTCTGCCGAGTGTTTTGCAAGAAGAGAAAGCAAGTTGTCCAAAACAGCTTGCAATCGAATGTTCATGTGAATAGAAAAGGCAGGAGAGTGGTCAGGTACTGTTTTCTCTCAGTTTTCAAGCTGCGCACACAATCGCAGTGTTGTACAGCTTGTTTCATCACCTTTGCGAAGTTGCCGCTCTCTCCGGCTCCCGGAGACGAAGAAGTTGCTTCTTCGCGCAAAGACGATTCTGCCGCTCACAGTGCTCTGCGGTGTGCGCCTTCTGCCGAAAGAAGCCCAAGAGCGGTGCTTAGCTCTGCAGAGCACCGTACCTTCGTCTTTAGCCTCTCTTCTCGTCTACATCTTAGCAAAAAGCTTTTCCACTCTGTCTGGCAAGGAGAAACTGTGCCAGCACAGATAACATCTCCCATCGTGTTCTAGAGGCTGCACGGAGGTCTGCCGAGTGTTTTGCAAGAAGAGAAAGCAAGTTGTCCAAAACAGTTTGCAATCGAATATTCATGTGAATAGAAAAGGCAGGAGAGTGGTCAGGTACTGTTTTCTCTCAGTTTTCAAGCTGCGCACACAATCGCAGTGTTGTACAGCTTGTTTCATCACCTTTGCGAAGTTGCCGCTCTCTCCGGCTCCCGGAGACGAAGAAGCTGCTTCTTCGCGCAAAGACGATTCTGCCGCTCACAGTGCTCTGCGGTGTGCGCCTTCTGCCGAAAGAGGTCCGGGAGCGGTGCTTAGCTCTGCAGAGCACCGTACCTTCGTCTTTAGCCTCTCTTCTCGTCTACATCTTAGCAAAAAGCTTTTCCACTCTGTCTGGCAAGGAGAAACTGTGCCAGCACAGAAAACATCTCCCATCGTGTTCTAGAGGCTGCACGGAGGTCTGCCGAGTGTTTTGCAAGAAGAGAAAGAAAGTTGTCCAAAACAGTTTGCAATCGAATATTCATGTGAATAGAAAAGGCAGGAGAGTGGTCAGGTACAGTTTTCTCTCAGTTTTCAAGCTGCGCACACAATCGCAGTGTTGTACAGCTTGTTTCATCACCTTTGCGAAGTTGCCGCTCTCTCCGGCTCCCGGAGACGAAGAAGCTGCTTCTTCGCGCAAAGACGATTCTGCCGCTCACAGTGCTCTGCGGTGTGCGCCTTCTGCCGAAAGAGGTCCGGGAGCGGTGCTTAGCTCTGCAGAGCACCGTACCTTCGTCTTTAGCCTCTCTTCTCGTCTACATCTTAGCAAAAAGCTTTTCCACTCTGTCTGGCAAGGAGAAACTGTGCCAGCACAGAAAACATCTCCCATCGTGTTCTAGACGCTGCACGGACGTCTGCCGAGTGTTTTGCAAGAAGAGAAAGCAAGTTGTCCAAAACAGCTTGCAATCCAATGTTCATGTGAATAGAAAAGGCAGGAGAGTGCTCAGGTACTGTTTTCTCTCAGTTGGCAAGCTGCGCACACAATCGCAGTGTTGTACAGCTTGTTTCATCACCTTTGCCAAGTTGCCGCTCTCTCCGGCTCCCGGAGACGAAGAAGCTGCTTCTTCGCGCAAAGACGATTCTGCCGCTCACAGTGCTCTGCGGTGTGCGCCTTCTGCCGAAAGAAGCCCGGGAGCGGTGCTTAGCTCTGCAGAGTACCGTACCTTCGTCTTTAGCCTCTCTTATGGTCTACATCTTAGCAAAAAGCTTTTCCACTCTGTCTGGCAAGGAGAAACTGTGCCAGCACACAAAACATCTCCCATCGTGTTCTAGAGGCTGCACGGAGGTCTGCCGAGTGTTTTGCAAGAAGAGAAAGAAAGATGTCCAAAACAGCTTGCAATCGAATGTTCATGTGAATAGAAAAGGCAGGAGAGTGCTCAGGTACTGTTTTCTCTCAGTTGGCAAGCTGCGCACACAATCGCAGTGTTGTACAGCTTGTTTCATCACCTTTGCGAAGTTGCCGCTCTCTCCGGCTCCCGGAGACGAAGAAGCTGCTTCTTCGCGCAAAGACGATTCTGCCGCTCACAGTGCTCTGCGGAGTGCGCCTTCTGCCGACAGAGGTCCGGGAGCGGTGCTTAGCTCTGCAGAGCACCGTATCTTCGTCTTTAGCCTCTCTTCTCGTCTACATCTTAGCAAAAAGCTTTTCCACTCTGTCTGGCAAGGAGAAACTGTGCCAGCACGGAAAACATCTCCCATCGTGTTCTAGAGGCTGCACGGAGGTCTGCCGAGTGTTTTGCAAGAAGAGAAAGAAAGTTGTCCAAAACAGCTTGCAATCCAATATTCATGTGAATAGAAAAGGCAGGAGAGTGCTCAGGTACTGTTTTCTCTCAGTTTTCAAGCTGCGCACACAATCGCAGTGTTGTACAGCTTGTTTCATCACCTTTGCGAAGTTGCCGCTCTCTCCGGCTCCCGGAGACGAAGAAGCTGCTTCTTCGCGCAAAGACGATTCTGCCGCTCACAGTGCTCTGCGGTGTGCGCCTTCTGCAGAAAGAGGTCCGGGAGCGCTGCTTAGCTCTGCAGAGCACCGTACCTTCGTCTTTAGCCTCTCTTCTCGTCTACATCTTAGCAAAAAGCTTTTCCACTCTGTCTGGCAAGGAGAAACTGTGCCAGCACAGAAAACATCTCCCATCGTGTTCTAGAGGCTGCACGGAGGTCTGCCGAGTGTTTTGCAAGAAGAGAAAGCAAGTTGTCCAAAACAGCTTGCAATCGAATGTTCATGTGAATAGAAAAGGCAGGAGAGTGCTCAGGTACTGTTTTCTCTCAGTTGGCAAGCTGCGCACACAATCGCAGTGTTGTACAGCTTGTTTCATCACCTTTGCGAAGTTGCCGCTCTCTCCGGCTCCCGGAGACGAAGAAGCTGCTTCTTCGCGCAAAGACGATTCTGCCGGTCACAGTGCTCTGCGGTGTGTGTCTTCAGTCGAAAGAGCCCCAGAAGCGGTGCTTGGCTCTGCAGAGCACCGTACCTTCGTCTTTAGCCTCTCTTCTCGTCTACATCTTAGCAAAAAGCTTTTCCACTCTGTCTGGCAAGGAGAAACTGTGCCAGCACAGAAAACATCTCCCATCGTGTTCTAGAAGCTGCACGGAGGTCTGCCGAGTGTTTTGCAAGAAGAGAAAGAAAGTTGTCCAAAACAGCTTGCAATCGAATATTCATGTAAATAGAAAAGGCAGGAGAGTGGTCAGGTACTGTTTTCTCTCAGTTGGCAAGCTGCGCACACAATCGCAGTGTTGTACAGCTTGTTTCATCACCTTTGCGAAGTTGCCGCTCTCTCCGGCTCCCGGAGACGAAGAAGCTGCTTCTTCGCGCAAAGACGATTCTGCCGCTCACAGTGCTCTGCGGTGTGCGCCTTCTGCCGAAAGAGGTCCGGGAGCGGTGCTTAGCTCTGCAGAGCACCGTATCTTCGTCTTTAGCCTCTCTTCTCGTCTACATCTTAGCAAAAAGCTTTTCCACTCTGTCTGGCAAGGAGAAACAGTGCCAGCACAGAAAACATCTCCCATCGTGTTCTAGAAGCTGCACGGAGGTCTGCCGAGTGTTTTGCAAGAAGAGAAAGAAAGTTGTCCAAAACAGCTTGCAATAGAATGTTCATGTGAATAGAAAAGGCAGGAGAGTGGTCAGGTACTGTTTTCTCTCAGTTGGCAAGCTGCGCACACAATCGCAGTGTTGTACAGCTTGTTTCATCACCTTTGCGAAGCTGCCGCTCTCTCCGGCTCCCGGAGACGAAGAAGCTGCTTCTTCGCGCAAAGACGATTCTGCCGCTCACAGTGCTCTGCGGTGTGCGCCTTCTGCCAAAAGAGGCCCGGGAGCGATGCTTAGCTCTGCAGACAACCGTATCTTCGTCTTTAGCCTCTCTTCTCGTCTACATCTTAGCAAAAAGCTTTTCCACTTTGTCTGGCAAGGAGAAACTGTGCCAGCACAGAAAACATCTCCCATCGTGTTCTAGAGGCTGCACGGAGGTCTGCCGAGTGTTTTGCAAGAAGAGAAAGAAAGTTGTCCAAAACAGCTTGCAATCGAATGTTCATGTGAATAGAAAAGGCAGGAGAGTGCTCAGGTACTGTTTTCTCTCAGTTGGCAAGCTGCGCACACAATCGCAGTGTTGTACAGCTTGTTTCATCACCTTTGCGAAGTTGCCGCTCTCTCCGGCTCCCGGAGACGAAGAAGCTGCTTCTTCGCGCAAAGACGATTCTGCCGCTCACAGTGCTCTGCGGTGTGCGCCTTCTGCCGAAAGAAGCCCGGGAGCGGTGCTTAGCTCTGCAGAGCACCGTACCTTCGTCTTTAGCCTCTCTTCTCGTCTACATCTTAGCAAAAAGCTTTTCCACTCTGTCTGGCAAGGAGAAACTGTGCCAGCCCAGAAAACATCTCCCATCGTGTTCTAGAGGCTGCACGGAGGTCTGCCGAGTGTTTTGCAAGAAGAGAAAGCAAGTTGTCCAAAACAGATTGCAATCGAATATTCATGTGAATAGAAAAGGCAGGAGAGTGGTCAGGTACTGTTTTCTCTCAGTTTCAAGCTGCGCACACAATCGCAGTGTTGTACAGCTTGTTTCATCACCTTTGCGAAGTTGCCGCTCTCTCCGGCTCCCGGAGACGAAGAAGCTGCTTCTTCGCGCAAAGACGATTCTGCCGCTCACAGTGCACTGCGGTGTGCGCCTTCTGCCGAAAGAGGTCCGGGAGCGGTGCTTAGCTCTGCAGAGCACCGTACCTTCGTCTTTAGCCTCTCTTCTCGTCTACATCTTAGCAAAAAGCTTTTCCACTCTGTGTGGCAAGGAGAAACTGTGCCAGCCCAGAAAACATCTCCCATCGTGTTCTAGAGGCTGCACGGAGGTCTGCCGAGTGTTTTGCAAGAAGAGAAAGCAAGTTGTCCAAAACAGCTTGCAATCGAATATTCATGTGAATAGAAAAGGCAGGAGAGTGGTCAGGTACTGTTTTCTCTCAGTTTTCAAGCTGCGCACACAATCACAGTGTTGTACAGCTTGTTTCATCACCTTTGCGAAGCTCCGGCTCTCTCCGGCTCCCTGAGACGAAGAAGCTGCTTCTTCGCGCAAAGACGATTCTGCCGCTACAGTGCTCTGCGGTGTGTGTCTTCAGTCGAAAGAGCACCAGAAGCGGTGCTTAGCTCTGCAGAGCACCGTACCTTCGTCTTTAGCCTCTCTTCTCGTCTACATCTTAGCAAAAAGCTTTTCCACTCTCTCTGGCAAGGAGAAACTGTGCCAGCACAGAAAACATCTCCCATCGTGTTCTAGAGGCTGCACGGAGGTCTGCCGAGTGTTTTGCAAGAAGAGAAAGCAAGTTGTCCAAAACAGCTTGCAATCCAATGTTCATGTGAATAGAAAAGGCAGGAGAGTGCTCAGGTACTGTTTTCTCTCAGTTGGCAAGCTGCGCACACAATCGCAGTGTTGTACAGCTTGTTTCATCACCTTTGCGAAGTTGCCGCTCTCTCCGGCTCCCGGAGACGAAGAAGCTGCTTCTTCGCGCAAAGACGATTCTGCCGCTCACAGTGCTCTGCGGTGTGCGCCTTCTGCCGAAAGAAGCCCAAGAGCGGTGCTTAGCTCTGCAGAGCACCGTACCTTCGTCTTTAGCCTCTCTTCTCGTCTACATCTTAGCAAAAAGCTTTTCCACTCTGTCTGGCAAGGAGAAACAGTGCCAGCACGGAAAACATCTCCCATCGTGTTCTAGAGGCTGCACGGAGGTCTGCCGAGTGTTTTGCAAGAAGAGAAAGAAAGTTGTCCAAAACAGCTTGCAATCCAATGTTCATGTGAATAGAAAAGGCAGGAGAGTGCTCAGGTACTGTTTTCTCTCAGTTGGCAAGCTGCGCACACAATCGCAGTGTTGTACAGCTTGTTTCATCACCTTTGCGAAGTTGCCGCTCTCTCCGGCTCCCGGAGACGAAGAAGCTGCTTCTTCGCGCAAAGACGATTCTGCCGCTCACAGTGCTCTGCGGTGTGCGCCTTCTGCCGAAAGAAGCCCAAGAGCGGTGGTTAGCTCTGCTGAGCACCGTACCTTCGTCTTTAGCCTCTCTTCTCGTCTACATCTTAGCAAAAAGCTTTTCCACTCTGTCTGGCAAGGAGAAACTGTGCCAGCACACAAAACATCTCCCATCGTGTTCTAGAGGCTGCACGGAGGTCTGCCGAGTGTTTTGCAAGAAGAGAAAGCAAGTTGTCCAAAACAGCTTGCAATCCAATGTTCATGTGAATAGAAAAGGCAGGAGAGTGCTCAGGTACTGTTTTCTCTCAGTTGGCAAGCTGCGCACACAATCGCAGTGTTGTACAGCTTGTTTCATCACCTTTGCGAAGTTGCCGCTCTCTCCGGCTACCGGAGACGAAGAAGCTGCTTCTTCGCGCAAAGACGATTCTGCCGCTCACAGTGCTCTGCGGTGTGCGCCTTCTGCCGAAAGAGGTCCGGGAGCGGTGCTTAGCTCTGCAGAAACCGTACCTTCGTCTTTAGCCTCTCTTCTCGTCTACATCTTAGCAAAAAGCTTTTCCACTCTGTCTGGCAAGGAGAAACTGTGCCAGCACAGAAAACATCTCCCATCGTGTTCTAGAGGCTGCACGGAGGTCTGCCGAGTGTTTTGCAAGAAGAGAAAGCAAGTTGTCCAAAACAGTTTGCAATCGAATATTCATGTGAATAGAAAAGGCAGGAGAGTGGTCAGGTACTGTTTTCTCTCAGTTTTCAAGCTGCGCACACAATCGCAGTGTTGTACAGCTGGTTTCATCACCTTTGCGAAGTTGCCGCTCTCTCCGGCTCCCGGAGACGAAGAAGCTGCTTCTTCGCGCAAAGACGATTCTGCCGCTCACAGTGCACTGCGGTGTGCGCCTTCTGCCGAAAGAGGTCCGGGAGCGGTGCTTAGCTCTGCAGAGCACCGTACCTTCGTCTTTAGCCTCTCTTCTCGTCTACATCTTAGCAAAAAGCTTTTCCACTCTGTCTGGCAAGGAGAAACTGTGTCAGCACAGAAAACATCTCCCATCGTGTTCTAGAGGCTGCACGGAGGTCTGCCGAGTGTTTTGCAAGAAGAGAAAGCAAGTTGTCCAAAACAGCTTGCAATCCAATGTTCATGTGAATAGAAAAGGCAGGAGAGTGCTCAGGTACTGTTTTCTCTCAGTTGGCAAGCTGCGCACACAATCGCAGTGTTGTACAGCTTGTTTCATCACCTTTGCGAAGTTGCCGCTCTCTCCGGCTCCCGGAGACGAAGAAGCTGCTTCTTCGCACAAAGACGATTCTGCCGCTACAGTGCTCTGCGGTGTGTGTCTTCAGTCGAAAGAGCCCCAGAAGCGGTGCTTAGCTCTGCAGAGCACCGTACCTTCGTCTTTAGCCTCTCTTCTCGTCTACATCTTAGCAAAAAGCTTTTCCACTCTGTCTGGCAAGGAGAAACTGTGCCAGCACAGAAAACATCTCCCATCGTGTTCTAGAGGCTGCACGGAGGTCTGCCGTGTGTTTTGCAAGAAGAGAAAGCAAGTTGTCCAAAACAGCTTGCAATCGAATGTTCATGTGAATAGAAAAGGCAGGAGAGTGCTCAGGTACTGTTTTCTCTCAGTTGGCAAGCTGCGCACACAATCGCAGTGTTGTACAGCTTGTTTCATCACCTTTGCGAAGTTGCCGCTCTCTCCGGCTCCCGGAGACGAAGAAGCTGCTTCTTCGCGCAAAGACGATTCTGCCGCTCACAGTGCACTGCGGTGTGCGCCTTCTGCCGAAAGAAGCCCAAGAGCGGTGGTTAGCTCTGCTGAGCACCGTACCTTCGTCTTTAGCCTCTCTTCTCGTCTACATCTTAGCAAAAAGCTTTTCCACTCTGTCTGGCAAGGAGAAACTGTGCCAGCACAGAAAACATCTCCCATCGTGTTCTAGAGGCTGCACGGAGGTCTGCCGAGTGTTTTGCAAGAAGAGAAAGCAAGTTGTCCAAAACAGCTTGCAATCGAATGTTCATGTGAATAGAAAAGGCAGGAGAGTGGTCAGGTACTGTTTTCTCTCAGTTTTCAAGCTGCGCACACAATCGCAGTGTTGTACAGCTTGTTTCATCACCTTTGCGAAGCTGCCGCTCTCTCCGGCTCCCGGAGACGAAGAAGCTGCTTCTTCGCGCAAAGACGATTCTGCCGCTCACAGTGCTCTGCGGTGTGCGCCTTCTGCCGAAAGAGGTCCGGGAGCGCTGCTTAGCTCTGCAGAGCACCGTACCTTCGTCTTTAGCCTCTCTTCTCGTCTACATCTTAGCAAAAAGCTTTTCCACTCTGTCTGGCAAGGAGAAACTGTGCCAGCACAAAAAACATCTCCCATCGTGTTCTAGAGGCTGCACGGAGGTCTGCCGAGTGTTTTGCAAGAAGAGAAAGAAAGTTGTCCAAAACAGCTTGCAATCCAATGTTCATGTGAATAGAAAAGGCAGGAGAGTGCTCAGGTACTGTTTTCTCTCAGTTGGCAAGCTGCGCACACAATCGCAGTGTTGTACAGCTTGTTTCATCACCTTTGCGAAGTTGCCGCTCTCTCCGGCTCCCGGAGACGAAGAAGCTGCTTCTTCGCGCAAAGACGATTCTGCCGCTCACAGTGCTCTGCGGTGTGCGCCTTCTGCCGAAAGAAGCCCAAGAGCGGTGGTTAGCTCTGCTGAGCACCGTACCTTCGTCTTTAGCCTCTCTTCTCGTCTACATCTTAGCAAAAAGCTTTTCCACTCTGTCTGGCAAGGAGAAACTGTGCCAGCACACAAAACATCTCCCATCGTGTTCTAGAGGCTGCACGGAGGTCTGCCGAGTGTTTTGCAAGAAGAGAAAGCAAGTTGTCCAAAACAGCTTGCAATCCAATGTTCATGTGAATAGAAAAGGCAGGAGAGTGCTCAGGTACTGTTTTCTCTCAGTTGGCAAGCTGCGCACACAATCGCAGTGTTGTACAGCTTGTTTCATCACCTTTGCGAAGTTGCCGCTCTCTCCGGCTACCGGAGACGAAGAAGCTGCTTCTTCGCGCAAAGACGATTCTGCCGCTCACAGTGCTCTGCGGTGTGCGCCTTCTGCCGAAAGAGGTCCGGGAGCGGTGCTTAGCTCTGCAGAAACCGTACCTTCGTCTTTAGCCTCTCTTCTCGTCTACATCTTAGCAAAAAGCTTTTCCACTCTGTCTGGCAAGGAGAAACTGTGCCAGCACAGAAAACATCTCCCATCGTGTTCTAGAGGCTGCACGGAGGTCTGCCGAGTGTTTTGCAAGAAGAGAAAGCAAGTTGTCCAAAACAGTTTGCAATCGAATATTCATGTGAATAGAAAAGGCAGGAGAGTGGTCAGGTACTGTTTTCTCTCAGTTTTCAAGCTGCGCACACAATCGCAGTGTTGTACAGCTGGTTTCATCACCTTTGCGAAGTTGCCGCTCTCTCCGGCTCCCGGAGACGAAGAAGCTGCTTCTTCGCGCAAAGACGATTCTGCCGCTCACAGTGCACTGCGGTGTGCGCCTTCTGCCGAAAGAGGTCCGGGAGCGGTGCTTAGCTCTGCAGAGCACCGTACCTTCGTCTTTAGCCTCTCTTCTCGTCTACATCTTAGCAAAAAGCTTTTCCACTCTGTCTGGCAAGGAGAAACTGTGTCAGCACAGAAAACATCTCCCATCGTGTTCTAGAGGCTGCACGGAGGTCTGCCGAGTGTTTTGCAAGAAGAGAAAGCAAGTTGTCCAAAACAGCTTGCAATCCAATGTTCATGTGAATAGAAAAGTCAGGAGAGTGCTCAGGTACTGTTTTCTCTCAGTTGGCAAGCTGCGCACACAATCGCAGTGTTGTACAGCTTGTTTCATCACCTTTGCGAAGTTGCCGCTCTCTCCGGCTCCCGGAGACGAAGAAGCTGCTTCTTCGCACAAAGACGATTCTGCCGCTACAGTGCTCTGCGGTGTGTGTCTTCAGTCGAAAGAGCCCCAGAAGCGGTGCTTAGCTCTGCAGAGCACCGTACCTTCGTCTTTAGCCTCTCTTCTCGTCTACATCTTAGCAAAAAGCTTTTCCACTCTGTCTGGCAAGGAGAAACTCTGCCAGCACAGAAAACATCTCCCATCGTGTTCTAGAGGCTGCACGGAGGTCTGCCGTGTGTTTTGCAAGAAGAGAAAGCAAGTTGTCCAAAACAGCTTGCAATCGAATGTTCATGTGAATAGAAAAGGCAGGAGAGTGCTCAGGTACTGTTTTCTCTCAGTTGGCAAGCTGCGCACACAATCGCAGTGTTGTACAGCTTGTTTCATCACCTTTGCGAAGTTGCCGCTCTCTCCGGCTCCCGGAGACGAAGAAGCTGCTTCTTCGCGCAAAGACGATTCTGCCGCTCACAGTGCACTGCGGTGTGCGCCTTCTGCCGAAAGAAGCCCAAGAGCGGTGGTTAGCTCTGCTGAGCACCGTACCTTCGTCTTTAGCCTCTCTTCTCGTCTACATCTTAGCAAAAAGCTTTTCCACTCTGTCTGGCAAGGAGAAACTGTGCCAGCACAGAAAACATCTCCCATCGTGTTCTAGAGGCTGCACGGAGGTCTGCCGAGTGTTTTGCAAGAAGAGAAAGCAAGTTGTCCAAAACAGCTTGCAATCGAATGTTCATGTGAATAGAAAAGGCAGGAGAGTGGTCAGGTACTGTTTTCTCTCAGTTTTCAAGCTGCGCACACAATCGCAGTGTTGTACAGCTTGTTTCATCACCTTTGCGAAGCTGCCGCTCTCTCCGGCTCCCGGAGACGAAGAAGCTGCTTCTTCGCGCAAAGACGATTCTGCCGCTCACAGTGCTCTGCGGTGTGCGCCTTCTGCCGAAAGAGGTCCGGGAGCGCTGCTTAGCTCTGCAGAGCACCGTACCTTCGTCTTTAGCCTCTCTTCTCGTCTACATCTTAGCAAAAAGCTTTTCCACTCTGTCTGGCAAGGAGAAACTGTGCCAGCACAAAAAACATCTCCCATCGTGTTCTAGAGGCTGCACGGAGGTCTGCCGAGTGTTTTGCAAGAAGAGAAAGAAAGTTGTCCAAAACAGCTTGCAATCGAATGTTCATGTGAATAGAAAAGGCAGGAGAGTGCTCAGGTACTGTTTTCTCTCAGTTGGCAAGCTGCGCACACAATCGCAGTGTTGTACAGCTTGTTTCATCACCTTTGCGAAGTTGCCGCTCTCTCCGGCTCCCGGAGACGAAGAAGCTGCTTCTTCGCGCAAAGACGATTCTGCCGCTCACAGTGCTCTGCGGTGTGCGCCTTCTGCCGAAAGAAGCCCGGGAGCGGTGCTTAGCTCTGCAGAGCACCGTACCTTCGTCTTTAGCCTCTCTTCTCGTCTACATCTTAGCAAAAAGCTTTTCCACTCTGTCTGGCAAGGAGAAACTGTGCCAGCCCAGAAAACATCTCCCATCGTGTTCTAGAGGCTGCACGGAGGTCTGCCGAGTGTTTTGCAAGAAGAGAAAGCAAGTTGTCCAAAACAGATTGCAATCGAATATTCATGTGAATAGAAAAGGCAGGAGAGTGGTCAGGTACTGTTTTCTCTCAGTTTCAAGCTGCGCACACAATCGCAGTGTTGTACAGCTTGTTTCATCACCTTTGCGAAGTTGCCGCTCTCTCCGGCTCCCGGAGACGAAGAAGCTGCTTCTTCGCGCAAAGACGATTCTGCCGCTCACAGTGCACTGCGGTGTGCGCCTTCTGCCGAAAGAGGTCCGGGAGCGGTGCTTAGCTCTGCAGAGCACCGTACCTTCGTCTTTAGCCTCTCTTCTCGTCTACATCTTAGCAAAAAGCTTTTCCACTCTGTGTGGCAAGGAGAAACTGTGCCAGCCCAGAAAACATCTCCCATCGTGTTCTAGAGGCTGCACGGAGGTCTGCCGAGTGTTTTGCAAGAAGAGAAAGCAAGTTGTCCAAAACAGCTTGCAATCGAATATTCATGTGAATAGAAAAGGCAGGAGAGTGGTCAGGTACTGTTTTCTCTCAGTTTTCAAGCTGCGCACACAATCACAGTGTTGTACAGCTTGTTTCATCACATTTGCGAAGCTCCGGCTCTCTCCGGCTCCCTGAGACGAAGAAGCTGCTTCTTCGCGCAAAGACGATTCTGCCGCTACAGTGCTCTGCGGTGTGTGTCTTCAGTCGAAAGAGCACCAGAAGCGGTGCTTAGCTCTGCAGAGCACCGTACCTTCGTCTTTAGCCTCTCTTCTCGTCTACATATTAGCAAAAAGCTTTTCCACTCTGTCTGGCAAGGAGAAACTGTGCCAGCACAGAAAACATCTCCCATCGTGTTCTAGAGGCTGCACGGAGGTCTGCCGAGTGTTTTGCAAGAAGAGAAAGCAAGTTGTCCAAAACAGCTTGCAATCCAATGTTCATGTGAATAGAAAAGGCAGGAGAGTGCTCAGGTACTGTTTTCTCTCAGTTGGCAAGCTGCGCACACAATCGCAGTGTTGTACAGCTGGTTTCATCACCTTTGCGAAGTTGCCGCTCTCTCCGGCTCCCGGAGACGAAGAAGCTGCTTCTTCGCGCAAAGACGATTCTGCCGCTCACAGTGCTCTGCGGTGTGCGCCTTCTGCCGAAAGAAGCCCAAGAGCGGTGCTTAGCTCTGCAGAGCACCGTACCTTCGTCTTTAGCCTCTCTTCTCGTCTACATCTTAGCAAAAAGCTTTTCCACTCTGTCTGGCAAGGAGAAACAGTGCCAGCACGGAAAACATCTCCCATCGTGTTCTAGAGGCTGCACGGAGGTCTGCCGAGTGTTTTGCAAGAAGAGAAAGAAAGTTGTACAAAACAGCTTGCAATCCAATGTTCATGTGAATAGAAAAGGCAGGAGAGTGCTCAGGTACTGTTTTCTCTCAGTTGGCAAGCTGCGCACACAATCGCAGTGTTGTACAGCTTGTTTCATCACCTTTGCGAAGTTGCCGCTCTCTCCGGCTCCCGGAGACGAAGAAGCTGCTTCTTCGCGCAAAGACGATTCTGCCGCTCACAGTGCTCTGCGGTGTGCGCCTTCTGCCGAAAGAGGTCCGGGAGCGGTGCTTAGCTCTGCAGAGCACCGTACCTTCGTCTTTAGCCTCTCTTCTCGTCTACATCTTAGCAAAAAGCTTATCCACTCTGTCTGGCAAGGAGAAACTGTGCCAGCACAGAAAACATCTCCCATCGTGTTCTAGAGGCTGCACGGAGGTCTGCCGAGTGTTTTGCAAGAAGAGAAAGCAAGTTGTCCAAAACAGCTTGCAATCCAATGTTCATGTGAATAGAAAAGGCAGGAGAGTGCTCAGGTACTGTTTTCTCTCAGTTGGCAAGCTGCGCACACCATCGCAGTGTTGTACAGCTTGTTTCATCACCTTTGCGAAGTTGCCGCTCTCTCCGGCTCCCGGAGACGAAGAAGCTGCTTCTTCGCACAAAGACGATTCTGCCGCTACAGTGCTCTGCGGTGTGTGTCTTCAGTCGAAAGAGCCCCAGAAGCGGTGCTTAGCTCTGCAGAGCACCGTACCTTCGTCTTTAGCCTCTCTTCTCGTCTACATCTTAGCAAAAAGCTTTTCCACTCTGTCTGGCAAGGAGAAACAGTGCCAGCACAGAAAACATCTCCCATCGTGTTCTAGAGGCTGCACGGAGGTCTGCCGAGTGTTTTGCAAGAAGAGAAAGCAAGTTGTCCAAAACAGCTTGCAATCCAATGTTCATGTGAATAGAAAAGGCAGGAGAGTGCTCAGGTACTGTTTTCTCTCAGTTGGCAAGCTGCGCACACCATCGCAGTGTTGTACAGCTTGTTTCATCACCTTTGCGAAGTTGCCGCTCTCTCCGGCTCCCGGAGACGAAGAAGCTGCTTCTTCGCGCAAAGACGATTCTGCCGCTACAGTGCTCTGCGGTGTGTGTCTTCAGTCGAAAGAGCCCCAGAAGCGGTGCTTAGCTCTGCAGAGCACCGTACCTTCGTCTTTAGCCTCTCTTCTCGTCTACATCTTAGCAAAAAGCTTTTCCACTCTGTCTGGCAAGGAGAAACAGTGCCAGCACAGAAAACATCTCCCATCGTGTTCTAGAGGCTGCACGGAGGTCTGCCGAGTGTTTTGCAAGAAGAGAAAGCAAGTTGTCCAAAACAGCTTGCAATCGAATGTTCATGTGAATAGAAAAGGCAGGAGAGTGCTCAGGTACTGTTTTCTCTCAGTTTCCAAGCTGCGCACACAATCGCAGTGTTGTACAGCTTGTTTCATCACCTTTGCGAAGTTGCCGCTCTCTCCGGCTCCCGGAGACGAAGAAGCTGCTTCTTCGCGCAAAGACGATTCTGCCGCTCACAGTGTTCTGCGGTGTGCGCCTTCTGCCGAAAGAAGCCCAAGAGCGGTGGTTAGCTCTGCAGAGCACCGTACCTTCGTCTTTAGCCTCTCTTCTCGTCTACATCTTAGCAAAAAGCTTTTCCACTCTGTCTGGCAAGGAGAAACTGTGCCAGCACAGAAAACATCTCCCATCGTGTTCTAGAGGCTGCACGGAGGTCTGCCGAGTGTTTTGCAAGAAGAGAAAGCAAGTTGTCCAAAACAGTTTGCAATCGAATATTCATGTGAATAGAAAAGGCAGGAGAGTGGTCAGGTACTGTTTTCTCTCAGTTTTCAAGCTGCGCACACAATCGCAGTGTTGTACAGCTTGTTTCATCACCTTTGCGAAGTTGCCGCTCTCTCCGGCTCCCGGAGACGAAGAAGCTGCTTCTTCGCGCAAAGACGATTCTGCCGCTCACAGTGTTCTGCGGTGTGCGCCTTCAGCCAAAAGAGGCACGTGAGCGTTGCTTGCCTCTGCAGAGCACCTTATCTTCGTCTTTAGCCTCTCTTCTCGTCTACATCTTAGCAAAAAGCTTTTCCACTCTGTCTGGCAAGGAGAAACAGTGCCAGCACAGAAAACATCTCCCATCGTGTTCTAGAAGCTGCACGGAGGTCTGCCGAGTGTTTTGCAAGAAGAGAAAGAAAGTTGTCCAAAACAGCTTGCAATCGAATGTTCATGTGAATAGAAAAGGCAGGAGAGTGCTCAGGTACTGTTTTCTCTCAGTTGGCAAGCTGCGCACACAATCGCAGTGTTGTACAGCTTGTTTCATCACCTTTGCGAAGTTGCCGCTCTCTCCGGCTCCCGGAGACGAAGAAGCTGCTTCTTCGCGCAAAGACGATTCTGCCGCTACAGTGCTCTGCGGTGTGTGTCTTCAGTCGAAAGAGCCCCAGAAGCGGTGCTTAACTCTGCAGAGCACCGTACCTTCGTCTTTAGCCTCTCTTCTCGTCTACATCTTAGCAAAAAGCTTTTCAACTCTGTCTGGCAAGGAGAAACTGTGCCAGCACAGAAAACATCTCCCATCGTGTTCTAGAGGCTGCACGGAGGTCTGCCGAGTGTTTTGCAAGAAGAGAAAGCAAGTTGTCCAAAACAGCTTGCAATCGAATGTTCATGTGAATAGAAAAGGCAGGAGAGTGGTCAGGTACTGTTTTCTCTCAGTTTTCAAGCTGCGCACACAATCGCAGTGTTGTACAGCTTGTTTCATCACCTTTGCGAAGTTGCCGCTCTCTCCGGCTCCCGGAGACGAAGAAGTTGCTTCTTCGCGCAAAGACGATTCTGCCGCTCACAGTGCTCTGCGGTGTGCGCCTTCTGCCGAAAGAAGCCCAAGAGCGGTGGTTAGCTCTGCAGAGCACCGTACCTTCGTCTTTAGCCTCTCTTCTCGTCTACATCTTAGCAAAAAGCTTTTCCACTCTGTCTGGCAAGGAGAAACTGTGCCAGCCCAGAAAACATCTCCCATCGTGTTCTAGAGGCTGCACGGAGGTCTGCCGAGTGTTTTGCAAGAAGAGAAAGCAAGTTGTCCCAAACAGTTTGCAATCGAATATTCATGTGAATAGAAAAGGCAGGAGAGTGCTCAGGTACTGTTTTCTCTCAGTTGGCAAGCTGCGCACACAATCGCAGTGTTGTACAGCTTGTTTCATCACCTTTGCGAAGTTGCCGCTCTCTCCGGCTCCCGGAGACGAAGAAGCTGCTTCTTCGCGCAAAGACGATTCTGCCGCTCACAGTGCTCTGCGGTGTGCGCCTTCTGCCGACAGAGGTCCGGGAGCGGTGCTTAGCTCTGCAGAGCACCGTATCTTCGTCTTTAGCCTCTCTTCTCGTCTACATCTTAGCAAAAAGCTTTTCCACTCTGTCTGGCAAGGAGAAACTGTGCCAGCACAGAAAACATCTCCCATCTTGTTCTAGACGCTGCACGGAGGTCTGCCGAGTGTTTTGCAAGAAGAGAAAGAAAGTTGTCCAAAACAGCTTGCAATCCAATATTCATGTGAATAGAAAAGGCAGGAGAGTGCTCAGGTACTGTTTTCTCTCAGTTTTCAAGCTGCGCACACAATCGCAGTGTTGTACAGCTTGTTTCATCACCTTTGCGAAGTTGCCGCTCTCTCCGGCTCCCGGAGACGAAGAAGCTGCTTCTTCGCGCAAAGACGATTCTGCCGCTCACAGTGCTCTGCGGTGTGCGCCTTCTGCAGAAAGAGGTCCGGGAGCGATGCTTAGCTCTGCAGAGCACCGTACCTTCGTCTTTAGCCTCTCTTCTCGTCTACATCTTAGCAAAAAGCTTTTCCACTCTGTCTGGCAAGGAGAAACAGTGCCAGCACAGAAAACATCTCCCATCGTGTTCTAGAGGCTGCACGGAGGTCTGCCGAGTGTTTTGCAAGAAGAGAAAGCAAGTTGTCCAAAACAGCTTGCAATCGAATGTTCATGTGAATAGAAAAGGCAGGAGAGTGGTCAGGTACTGTTTTCTCTCAGTTGGCAAGCTGCGCACACAATCGCAGTGTTGTACAGCTTGTTTCATCACCTTTGCCAAGTTGCCGCTCTCTCCGGCTCCCGGAGACGAAGAAGCTGCTTCTTCGCGCAAAGACGATTCTGCCGCTCACAGTGCTCTGCGGTGTGTGTCTTCAGTCGAAAGAGCCCCAGAAGCGGTGCTTGGCTCTGCAGAGCACCGTACCTTCGTCTTTAGCCTCCTCTTCTCGTCTACATCTTAGCAAAAAGCTTTTCCACTCTGTCTGGCAAGGAGAAACTGTGCCAGCACAGAAAACATCTCCCATCGTGTTCTAGAAGCTGCACGGAGGTCTGCCGAGTGTTTTGCAAGAAGAGAAAGCAAGTTGTCCAAAACAGCTTGCAATCGAATATTCATGTGAATAGAAAAGGCAGGAGAGTGGTCAGGTACTGTTTTCTCTCAGTTTTCAAGCTGCGCACACAATCGCAGTGTTGTACAGCTGGTTTCATCACCTTTGCGAAGTTGCCGCTCTCTCCGGCTCCCGGAGACGAAGAAGCTGCTTCTTCGCGCAAAGACGATTCTGCCGCTCACAGTGCTCTGCGGTGTGCGCCTTCTGCCGAAAGAGGTCCGGGAGCGGTGCTTAGCTCTGCAGAGCACCGTATCTTCGTCTTTAGCCTCTCTTCTCGTCTACATCTTAGCAAAAAGCTTTTCCACTCTGTCTGGCAAGGAGAAACAGTGCCAGCACAGAAAACATCTCCCATCGTGTTCTAGAAGCTGCACGGAGGTCTGCCGAGTGTTTTGCAAGAAGAGAAAGAAAGTTGTCCAAAACAGCTTGCAATAGAATGTTCATGTGAATAGAAAAGGCAGGAGAGTGCTCAGGTACTGTTTTCTCTCAGTTGGCAAGCTGCGCACACAATCGCAGTGTTGTACAGCTTGTTTCATCACCTTTGCGAAGTTGCCGCTCTCTCCGGCTCCCGGAGACGAAGAAGCTGCTTCTTCGCGCAAAGACGATTCTGCCGCTACAGTGCTCTGCGGTGTGTGTCTTCAGTCGAAAGAGGTCCGGGAGGGGTGCTTAGCTCTGCAGAGCACCGTACCTTCGTCTTTAGCCTCTCTTCTCGTCTACATCTTAGCAAAAAGCTTTTCCACTCTGTCTGGCAAGGAGAAACAGTGCCAGCACAGAAAACATCTCCCATCGTGTTCTAGAGGCTGCACGGAGGTCTGCCGAGTGTTTTGCAAGAAGAGAAAGAAAGTTGTCCAAAACAGCTTGCAATCCAATGTTCATGTGAATAGAAAAGGCAGGAGAGTGCTCAGGTACTGTTTTCTCTCAGTTTTCAAGCTGCGCACACAATCGCAGTGTTGTACAGCTTGTTTCATCACCTTTGCGAAGTTGCCGCTCTCTCCGGCTCCCGGAGACGAAGAAGCTGCTTCTTCGCGCAAAGACGATTCTGCCGCTCACAGTGCTCTGCGGTGTGCGCCTTCTGCCGAAAGAGGTCCGGGAGCGGTGCTTAGCTCTGCAGAAACCGTACCTTCGTATTTAGCCTCTCTTCTCGTCTACATCTTAGCAAAAAGCTTTTCCACTCTGTCTGGCAAGGAGAAACAGTGCCAGCACAGAAAACATCTCCCATCGTGTTCTAGAAGCTGCACGGAGGTCTGCCGAGTGTTTTGCAAGAAGAGAAAGAAAGTTGTCCAAAACAGCTTGCAATCGAATACTCATGTGAATATAAAAGGCAGGAGAGTGGTCAGGTACTGTTTTCTCTCAGTTTTCAAGCTGCGCACACAATCGCAGTGTTGTACAGCTTGTTTCATCACCTTTGCGAAGCTGCCGCTCTCTCCGGCTCCCGGAGACGAAGAAGCTGCTTCTTCGCGCAAAGACGATTCTGCCGCTACAGTGCTCTGCGGTGTGTGTCTTCAGTCGAAAGAGCCCCAGAAGCGGTGCTTAGCTCTGCAGAGCACCGTACCTTCGTCTTTAGCCTCTCTTCTCGTCTACATCTTAGCAAAAAGCTTTTCCACTCTGTCTGGCAAGGAGAAACAGTGCCAGCACAGAAAACATCTCCCATCGTGTTCTAGAGGCTGCACGGAGGTCTGCCGAGTGTTTTGCAAGAAGAGAAAGCAAGTTGTCCAAAACAGCTTGCAATCGAATGTTCATGTGAATAGAAAAGGCAGGAGAGTGCTCAGGTACTGTTTTCTCTCAGTTGGCAAGCTGCGCACACAATCGCAGTGTTGTACAGCTTGTTTCATCACCTTTGCGAAGTTGCCGCTCTCTCCGGCTCCGGAGACGAAGAAGCTGCTTCTTCGCGCAAAGACGATTCTGCCGCTCACAGTGCTCTGCGGTGTGCGCCTTCTGCCGAAAGAGGTCCGGGAGCGGTGCTTAGCTCTGCAGAGCACCGTACCTTCGTCTTTAGCCTCTCTTCTCGTCTACATCTTAGCAAAAAGCTTTTCCACTCTGTCTGGCAAGGAGAAACTGTGCCAGCACAGAAAACATCTCCCATCGTGTTCTAGACGCTGCACGGAGGTCTGCCGAGTGTTTTGCAAGAAGAGAAAGAAAGTTGTCCAAAACAGCTTGCAATCGAATACTCATGTGAATATAAAAGGCAGGAGAGTGGTCAGGTACTGTTTTCTCTCAGTTGGCAAGCTGCGCACACAATCGCAGTGTTGTACAGCTTGTTTCATCACCTTTGCGAAGTTGCCGCTCTCTCCGGCTCCCGGAGACGAAGAAGCTGCTTCTTCGCGCAAAGACGATTCTGCCGCTCACAGTGCTCTGCGGTGTGCGCCTTCTGCCGAAAGAAGCCCGGGAGCGGTGCTTAGCTCTGCAGAGTACCGTACCTTCGTCTTTAGCCTCTCTTCTCGTCTACATCTTAGCAAAAAGCTTTTCCACTCTGTCTGGCAAGGAGAAACTGTGCCAGCACACAAAACATCTCCATCGTGTTCTAGAGGCTGCACGGAGGTCTGCCGAGTGTTTTGCAAGAAGAGAAAGAAAGTTGTCCAAAACAGCTTGCAATCGAATGTTCATGTGAATAGAAAAGGCAGGAGAGTGGTCAGGTACTGTTTTCTCTCAGTTGGCAAGCTGCGCACACAATCGCAGTGTTGTACAGCTTGTTTCATCACCTTTGCGAAGTTGCCGCTCTCTCCGGCTCCCGGAGACGAAGAAGCTGCTTCTTCGCGCAAAGACGATTCTGCCGCTCACAGTGCTCTGCGGTGTGCGCCTTCTGCCGACAGAGGTCCGGGAGCGGTGCTTAGCTCTGCAGAGCACCGTATCTTCGTCTTTAGCCTCTCTTCTCGTCTACATCTTAGCAAAAAGCTTTTCCACTCTGTCTGGCAAGGAGAAACTGTGCCAGCACAGAAAACATCTCCCATCTTGTTCTAGACGCTGCACGGAGGTCTGCCGAGTGTTTTGCAAGAAGAGAAAGAAAGTTGTCCAAAACAGCTTGCAATCCAATATTCATGTGAATAGAAAAGGCAGGAGAGTGCTCAGGTACTGTTTTCTCTCAGTTTTCAAGCTGCGCAC